>NW_010312643.1:0-21697 GCF_000700745.2 Antrostomus carolinensis
AGCTGGTTGTTGACATAGAGGGCAATACCCACCCCCTTGTCTCTCCTGCTTGTCCTTCCTGAAGAACCTGTATCCTTCCACTCCAACACTCCAGTCATGGGAGCCATCCCACCATTCTGTGACGCCAATCAGGTCGTATCCCTGCAGGTACGCACACATTTCCAATTCTTCTTGTTTATTCCCCATGCTACGTGCATTGGCATAGAGGTACTTAAGTTGGGCCCCCAATGAAGTTGACTTTGACTTGCTGGCTAGAGCAGTTGGAATCCCAGTGAGGTGCTCATCAGGCATGTACCCCCAGAGTTATTACTAGCAGTCCCAGTTATATCCCCTTCCCCCTTCCAAACTAGTTTAAAGCTCTGTCAATGAGCCCCACTAATTCTTGCCGCAGGATCCTTTTCCCCTTCTGAGACAGGTGTGTCCCATCTTTTGACAGTAGCCCCGGTGCCATGTAAACTTCCCCATGGTCAAAGAAACCAAAATTCTGCTTGTGGCATCAGCTTCTAAGCCATGTGTTATTCAGGTGTATCTTCCTGTTCCTAGGACAACATTGATTCAAAAAATATTTGAATAAAATATGATGGAAATCAAAAATGCTATGATGACAACATGGCAAATGAGATAAAAATGTAATAAAAAAATATTGCAATGGATGTTAGTTCTGAAGAGGGTATTTTCAGTGTAGATTAATGTTTAGTAGAGACTTTAGACAAGGTATTTCACAAATGTGAAGGTCTCACAAAAATGGCAAAGAAAATCCATATTTCTACCATGCTGAGAAAGATAATCTTTTGGAAAGGAGTAAGGATATTAAACTTACCATTTCAATATATAAAAGAGAAAAATAAGAAAGGAAAAAAAAATACCCATCAGGAAAGACAGTGTTTGTAAATATCTCATGAGAAGTACTTGGGTTTTGTTTCTTTAAGTATATTAAAAATATTATGTAAATATATAAATAAAGACAACATAAATCAATTACTTCTCTAAGTTACCTTTTAAAAGCACAGAAGTTACTACAAAAAAGCCCCCCAAATTAATGAATTTTCCCAATTACCATTTTTTCCAACATTTTATATAGCAATTTTACTACAGAGCAATGGAGAATATCAGTATCTGATTTAAACTTCTCCGAGCTACTTTGCCAAGAGAAGCTGTGGATACCCCTTCCCTGAACGTGTTCAAGGCCAGTTTGGATGAGGCTTTGAGCAACCTGGTTTAGTGGGAGGTGTCCCTGCTCACAGCCGGGCAATTGTAACTGGATGATTTTAAGGTCTCTTCCAACCATTCTATGATTTTATGGTTCTACCAGAACTAAGTTAATAAAAATAAATATCCTGAAGCCTCTGTACTTGTTACTTCACAAGTCCTTTAAAGCAAACTTAATAAACACCAACTGCAACTGTAATTATGTAAGACAATTAATTTATTTATTTTTATTATATTTTTTTATCCACAACACTTGGCTATTCCATTGGAAGAAAAAAGAAAAGCAAAAATAAATCTGGAATTTTTTTCCTCTTTTTCTCTCATTGTGTGACAGTTAGCTTCAACTGTGACAAATTAATATTAAAGTAAAGAGAATTCAAACTACTTCTAGGTTCTGTGTGAAAATTATTATTTGTACATAGTAACTAATATATTAGAAAAAAAGATTCTAAAAGAGTGCATTTGAACAAACAATGATTAATGCAGACTGTCAGCACAAAGTAGTTCAAATAATTTCAGTTCAAAAAAGAAAGTAGACACAATAAAAATTTAAGATGAGCATGTATTGAAAAGATTTATTTAACTAAGTTAATTATTTATTTTATTTATTTAATTTATTTAATTAAAAATATCATTCAACTATTTTTGGTTTTGCTTTAAGTTTCACCTTATAAAAAGTTGACAAGGGTAATATTGGTGTTTTGCCAATTAATTTGAAGTTTACCACCTGGGCACAAAAAAATGAATATCAAAGAAAATTTATTCAGCTTTGTCTTGGAAATGTCCAGAAATTAATATTACGGGAATGTAGAATGTTAGTACCTCCATCATGCCAAAAATATATTTATCAGTTTGTAGTGACAACAGTCAGCTTTCCAAAAAATATGTAATTTTCAGTTCCACTGGTAAGATGCTATTTGTTGTAAACATGAATTGCAGAAAACAGCAAAGAAATTCACAACTCTTCAAATCTCAAAGAATGCATCCCACTATATGCTTTGCAAAATTCCCAGCAGACAGAAATTCCTAAAATTCAGTCAAATAAATGGAAATATACTCATGAACTCTGTAGACTCTCTAAAGACTACTATGAATCATCCTCATAAACATTTCAATAATGAAAATACTTGATGATTTTCAAAGATAACTGATCTATCCTCAGTTTAAAGTCAGACAGATGGAATGAAAATGATGTGAGACCCTATCTTTAAGAACACCTTCCTGACTTTTAGAGAGTGCACATTTCTTCCACATGGAAAGTCAGCATCTTTCAACACTCTCTGATCACCAACAAGTTAAGGCACCAAAACTATTTGTCAGTTGATTGCTAGTGACTAAATCACTAGTAACTGTAATTCCTAGTGATCACAATTCACTAATATATAAGTTCACAATTAGTGAATTGTAATCCTTAATCATATATTGGTTATGTTCTGAAAATATTTTGTAAGAATTCTTGTCTTTACACTGTCAAAACATGACAGGACTGTTCTGATGCCTGGGCCAATGCAGTTTACATCTGAGGATTTTGGTGAAGTTATATGTGACCATGACAGAGGTATAAAAGAGGTTAATACTCTGCAATGAGTAAGTTTCCAGGTTTTCTAGGTGTGGATTCTGGACAATGAGATGAGAGTTTTCAGAGAAGGTAAAATAGCAGGAGCAGATAGAACTAGATTTCCAGCATGAGGTGGATGTTGCTATGGCTTCAGGCACTCACAGCATGCAAAATGTACAAAGTTGCCATCTGTTCCATTGATCTGTTGAGGAATATGATATGATTATCCTTAATATCTCTTCAACTACCATTCTTTTCACATTTCTAGAATACAACTTCCCATTACAAATTTAAATAATTTTGCTGTGGATAGTGTTCCACCATGTGCAGCAATGCAATGTATGCATACTCCAATGGAGGTTTACTTCTGTCTCATCAGAGACTGAGGGCTGAGAAATACTTAGGCTTTCTTTTTTCCTAGAGGTTTGTTGTTTGGTTTTTTGGTGGGGTTTTTTGTATGTTTGTTTTTCCTGTGGTTTTGTTTGTTTGTTTTTGTTTGTTTTTTTCTCCAGGGAACCCGGGAGTGTTTTGCTTCAGGCTGATTTGCTGAGAGCTGAGTAAGTCACACTATTGTGAACAGGCTTATGAATTAGTGTTTTCTTTAAACAATAAAAATGTCATTATTTCCTTGTGGAAATTTAGTAGGAGTCTTGAAATAGAATCGGAGATATTTTGTGAAAGAATGGAAGTATAAGACAAAACCATCTTGTTCCCGATTACAGCTCCAAGATTGGATCAAGTAAAAAATCATATTCCACCACTCCAGATAAGCAACAGGTTCCGAAAACCAAATCAGTTGAGTAGCAATTCAGCTTTCTCCTGTATTTGACAGGGCTATAGACTGATGATAGCATGCTGCCTCTTAACCTCATGAATTATGAAGCAACATTACATAATGCTGCCAACTGTCATTTGGATTAACATTATTCCTCACAGCTCCTGGAAAATTTTACTACAGTCCTTTAAACTTTAGTAAAATATGACTTCACAAGCAAACTTCATGAAAACAACCTGGGACAGTACTGTTTATGTCAAGAGAGATTACTGCATGTCATAGAGGATGCCACTCAAAAGGTTTCAGGGCTGAGAAAAAATGATAAGGACTAGGCAAGCTGAGGGAGACCAAAAGCAACAAGAGATGTTATAGAAGAGTTCTTTATATCCTTCAAAAAAAGATTTCTTCATCAGACATCCCTGTAGAGAAAAAGCAGTTCATGTGCCAAGCTTATAAGCCTCACTGGCAGCTTACATCTGGGGACATCTGGGTTTGGTTAGGATAGAGTTAATTTTTCACAGGGAACTGGGAGGGGAGCAGGGGGCACAGCTGACCCAAACTGGGCCAAAGGAGGTATTCCATACTGTGTGACCTCATGCTCAGTATTTAAACAGGGGAAGTTCCAGGAAGGGGGATATCACAGTTTGGGAGCAGGCTGGGAGTTGGGTGGTGAGCCATTTGGACCCTGTGTCACTTGTATATTCTTTCATTAACACTGCTGTTGTTATTTTTTTTGTTGTTGTTTCCCTTTTCCCTTACCATTGTAGTAAACTGCACTTGTCTCAACCAGCAAAATCCCTTTGTTTATATTCTCCTCCCCATCCCACCAGAGGGTGGGGTTGTAAGTGAGCATCTGTGGTTAAACCACCACATCATGATAAGCTGAAAACAGGCAGGCACATGTAGAGTAGCTAGCTGTATGGAGCAGATAACAAAAATGATGCCACTATTTGTTAGGGAACATGTTTTAAGAGACAAGTCCCACATGCATAAGCTGAATGCTGATCACAAGAATGCTGTGGTGGTTTGGGTGGATTCACCCTTTTGGCTTGCAGCTTGCAGCCAAACACAGCCTACTCTATCACCCTCCCCCTCCCTCACCCAGAGAGTAGGGGAGAGAATTGGAAAGAAAAGGGCAAGGAAACTCATGGGTTGAGACAAAAACTATTTACTAATTAAAATAAAAAGATAATGATAACAACAGTGATAACAGAATATACAAATGAGTGATACACAGTGCTCACAACCCGCTGACTGATGCCCAGCCTGTGCCAGCCAGCGATCCCGGAGCAGAGACGGTCCTGAAAATGAAACCCCAGAAGAGTGAGCCCGAGCGATCCCCAAGAGAATACTCCCGTCTTCCAGTCAACCCTGGTTAATATACTGACATGATGTGATATGATATGGAATATCTCAGTGGCACAACCAGATGCCAGTTTGGGATTTTGCTATTTACTGCGCTTCTCCCTCCCAGTCCTAATGCAGCTGTGAACCAGCCAAACACGGTGGCCTTGGGCTCCAGCAGCAACTAATAACACCAGTACTGTTATCAATGTTCTTCTCATAATAAGTCTGAACTGAAACACTGAAACTAAAATACTGCTATTCTAATTACTAAAAAGAAAATTAACTCTATCCTAGCAAAACCAGGACAAACGCATTCTTACATTTCCCAGTAATCACAATGAACCACTGTGTGAAATTACTGGCATTATCACAGAATCACAGAACAGTTGAAATTGGAAAGAACCTTTGGAAGTCACCTGGTACAATCCCTCTGCTCAAGCAGGGCCACCCAGAGCCAGATTCCCATCACCATGTTCAGATGGTTTTTTTATATCTCCAAGGTGAGAGACTCCAAAACCTCTCTGGGCAACCCGTGCAAGGGCTTAGTCACCCCATTATGAAAAGTGTTTCCTGATGCTCAGAAGGAACCTCCTGTGTTTGAGTTTGTGTCCATTGTTTCTAGTCCTGTCACTGGGCACCACTGAAAACATCCTGGCTTTACACCCTCCCTTCAGACATTTATATATATTAATAAGATTCTATCTGAGCCTTCTCTTCTCCAGGGCTAAATAGTCCCAGCTGTCTCACCCTTTCTTTGTAGGAGAGATACTCCAGTCCATCATTTTTGTAGCCCTTTGTTGGCTAGTCTCCAGTAGCTCCGTATCTTTTTTTGTGCTGGAGAGTGCAGAAATGGACACTATGGCCTCACCAGTGCTGAATAAAGGGGATCACCTTCTTTGACCTGTTGACAGTACGTTCTCTAATGCATTCCAGGATACCATTAGTCTTCTTTGTGGCAAAGTCACTGTCACAGAGGCACCCACAAAGCAGACCAAGCAGTCACTTAAATGGGATTTATTCTAACCAAAATTATTTAGCACTCCAATAAACAGTACCACAAGTTCGGATGTCAGGTGAGAATGAACTACTACACAGCTGACTTAGGAATTTGTAGGTATTCTCCAAATATTCCTCTACAATGATGACTTAAAAGGCACACTCACTCACCTCTAAGTTGAGAGCTCTCTATCCCTGAGAGGTTACCCTGGGCAGTGCCCAAGGGAAGGTCCCTGACTGCAGACATGCTGCTTTAAGGAGGAGGTAACTCTCTCAACTCCCTTTCTGGTGGGAGAGGTTGAGTCTGACCAGTCCCAGTTGAGTCTGACCTGTGGTCAATTCTGTTTGGCTGGGGCCCATCCTCCAGCAGCTGTGAGCCCAGCAACAGCCCCAGTAACTGCACCAAAAAAAACCCCGAGTAAATTGTGCAAAAAAACAAAGTACCAAAGAAAAACACATGAGATCAAGAGCATGCAAGGAACAGGTTTTAACAGCCAGAAAGCCCCAGTCTCAAGGCAGGCCAGGGCTGCATCTGCGACAGTCACGTTGCTGACTCATATTGAACATGGAGTCCACGAGGACCTTAAGGGCCTTTTCTACCAAACTGCTTTCCAGCTGAGTGGCCTCCTGAGGGCTGTTCCTGCTAAGGTGCAGGACTTTGCACTTCCCCTTGTTGAGCATCATGAAGTTCTTGACATCCCATTTCTCCAGAATTTTGAAGTCCCTCTGAATGGCAGCATGACCCTATCAGGCACTTCTCCCAGTTTTGTATCATCAGGAAACATAACAATAAAGATGTTAAATAACGTATTGACCTGTGACATATACCACTAGATACTGGCCTCCAACTAGACTTTGTTTCACTGACCACAGCCCTCTGGGCCTGGCCAATGAGACAGTTTTCAGACCACTTACTTCACTGTCTGTTTATCCACTCCACACCTCAACAGCTAAATATATGAGGATCTTATAGGAGACAGTGTCAAAGGTCTTACTGAAGTCCAGGTTGACTATATCCACTGCTCTTTTCTTGTCTACCAGACCAGTCTTTTCATCATAGATGCTCATCAGGTTGGTCAAGCATGACTTTCCCTTGAATTCATGCTGACTAGTCTTGGTCACCTTCTTTGTCATTCATGTGCCTGGAAATTGTTCTAACATTTAGTTGCTCCATCACCTTGCCAGTGATCAAGGTGAAGTTGACTAGCCTGTTATTCCCTGGGTCCACCTTCTTGCACCTCTTGAAGATATGAGTCGTATTTGCTCTCTTGTAGTCTTCAGACACTACTTCCAGTGCCATGATTGCCATGACTGATCAAAGATTATCAAGAGTGGCCTCTCAATTGCATTAGACAACTCCTTCAGCACTCATGGGTGCATCACATCATGACCCATGGGGTTACATATTGCCAGTTTGCTTAAGTATTCTCTAACCTGATTCTTATCCAGCATACATCTTCCATGTTCCATGCTATCCCTCCATCTCTGGGACTGTCTTTCTAGTAACAATTGACACAAAGAAGGCATTCAGTGCCTCAGCCTATGTCCTGTGTAACCAAGTCCCCGTATCATTAGCCATGGGCCTACAGTTTCCCCCGTCTTCCTTTTATTGCCTGTGTACTTGCAGAAGCCCTTCTTGTCTTTGAAATCCCTGGTCAGATTCAATTCCATTTGGGCTTTAGCTTTCCTAACTTCATTCCTAGTTGTTTGGACAATGTTTGTACATTCGTCCCAGGTTACCTGTCTTTGCTTCCACTTCCTGTATGCTTCCTTTTTGTGTCTGAGTTTGTCTCGGAGATCTTTGTTCATCCATCCTATCCTCCTGGTGTTTTTTCCTGACTTTGTGTTTATTGGAATGGAAGTCTCCTAAGATTGAGAGGAGGTGATCTTTGAATATTAACCAGCTTTCCTGGGCCTCTCTTCTCTCCAGGATCTTATCCCATAAGAGTCTTCTAAGCAGAGTTTGGAAAGGCCACAAAGTCTGCTTTCCTGAAATTCAGGAATGTAAACTTTCTTTCACCCACCTCCCTGCCCTAAGGATCCTGAACTCCTTCATCTCATGGCCATTGCAGCCTAGGCTGCCTTTGATTTTCACATCCCCGTTGAGTCCATCCTTGTTAGTGAGTATGCGGTCCAGCAGACCACCTCTTCTCATTAGCTCCTCTGTCACTTGGAGGAGTGACATGCCTCAACGTATTTCAGGAATGTCCTGGATTGCTTGTGTCCTGTTGTGTTGTCCCTCCAGCAGATATTGAGGCTGTTCAAGCGGCCTTTGAGGACCAGGACCTGCAAACATCTGTCTATAGGGGGTCCCATCCACTTGTTCTTCCTTGTCAGGGGGACTACAGCAGATACACACTATAATGTCACTTTTACCTCTCCTCTCTCTGGTCCTACGCCATAAACTCTCAGTTGGCTCTTCATCCATCCCCAGGTAGAGTTGCATGCACTTTAATTTCTCTCTCACATAAAGTAGAACTCCCCTTCCCTGTCTTCCCATCCTGTCCTTCCTAAAGGACCTCTATCCCTCTATTGAAACACTCCACTCATTATACTCAATTCACTTCAAGACTGACACTAAAACAGATGTCACAGATGGCCCAGAGCAGTTTCAAGACCTGACTGGTTTGTCTTGAATGCCAACTCAGACCAGAGCAGAGCTCCGTACACATTATTGGAATGATGCACGAACAGCTGCAGGATTGAGCCAAAACCAAAGAAAAGGATTAGAAATTCAAGGTCGTCAAATCTCAAGTAGCCTAAACTAAGCCTAAAGATAAGACTAATTCAGGAAAACCCAGAGATACTCCTTTGTCCATTTCCCTGTCAATGAGTTCCACTATGATTATTGACACAGAGCAGGGTGAGTACTTAAGACTAAATTACCCAGAACATGGGAAAATGTGCTGTGAAGACAGCTATTGACTTCAGTGCCACATCACTGATGGTGGTATTCTTCCTGGGAAAATTACAGGTACAGCCATCTGGAAAATGGTCAGACCTAACAACATCCTAGTGCTGAACTGTCATCGAGGCACGATAATTGTTTTAAGTTGTTTGTACCCCAAATGGCTGACAACTCAGTACTTTTGCATATGTGCATACACAAGGGTATAGTATGCAACTATGCAAACTAGTGCAAAAGAAATCATTTAAAGACTTAAGGGTATTACTTCCTTCACTTCCAATTCAACCATTTCCATTTTGGTGAAACCAACAATTGTCTTGGGCAATATGTCATTATACAGTCTGGGGACTGTCCTGATCAAATAGGAGAACAAAAAGGTGAAATTCACTGCATAAGTACAAGAGATGGAAAAGGTATACTTATATAGAAAAAAGTTACAGATCCCTTACATATGTCAATGTTTTCAGGATTCCTTTAAGAACCAGAGACTGCTTGATAGGTTTTCTCGTCAAAGTATCTCTCCTCCCTCATTATACTAGTATCAAATCAAAAGACTTGTATGACAGAACACTATTGAAATTTTCCATGTACCTAGATGAGCCATCAAGACACCTACTGCTCAGAAGAGGTGAGCAATAGCTAAGGAAATGGAGCTGTGTGCAGAACTAGTCATCATTTCGCAAACTACAATGGGTAAGAATTCAATTAAAGTTTCTGCAGCTTAGCAAACTTCCTAAACACATCTGTAGCTTTCCAGGTTCTGCCAGAAGAGACAGTCCATCAGGAGTACCTAATTAAAGGTGTAAATAAGAACACAGAGAAAACACTAGACTGCTGATATCTTGCTAAGCCTTATGATCAGATATGCTGCAGTTCTCCAAAGCCTGTATTAGGAATATCAGCACATCACTATGCACAACACTCGTATTTGCCATGTTGTCAGGCTGTCATATTTTCATCAGATTCCAAGAATATGTCACAGTGACTATTTTCCCTTATGTTTGAACCTGCTGGTCCTAAACCACTCAACATTAAATTAAGAACCAGGAATGGATATCTGGTGAAACCCTAGCAGGGACCAGATAGAATCATAGAATGGTTTGGGTTGGATGGGACCTTTAAAGGTCATCTAGTCCAAACCCCCCCTGCAGTAAGCAAGGATCAACTAGATCAGGTTGCTGAGAGGCCTGTCCAACCTGACCTTGAATGTTTTCCAATGATGAGGCATCCACAGCTGAGGTATCCACAGCTTCTCTAGGATACCTGTCCCACTGCTTGCCCACCGGAGGCCGGAGGGGGGGAGGGGGAGGAAGTTTTTCTTCTGTTTAACTGGAATTTCCTGTATTTCAATTTGTGCCCATTGCTTCTTATCCTGTCACTGGGCACCAGTGAGCAGAGTTTTTCTCCCTCTTCATTCCCTCCTATCAGATATTTTTACACACAGATAAGAGCCAGAGCCTTCTCTGCTCCAATCAGAGCACTTCCAGCTCTCTTAGCCTCTCCTCATGTAAGACACACTTCAAGACCTTGATAACCATTCTGGCCCTTTGCTGGAAGCCCTTCATTATGTCCCAGTCTCTTTCGTACTGGGGAGCCCAGTGGTAGACACAGCAACCAGATGTTTCTCATCAGGGCTGATTGGAGAGAACAGGATCACCTGCCTTGACCTGCTGGCAGTGGTTTTCCTAATGCAGCTCAGAAGGCTGTTGTCTGTGTTTGTCTCAAGAGTGCATTGCTAACTTATGGTCAGTTTGTTATCCTCCAGGACCTCAGGTCCTTTCCTGTACAGTCTGAAAGGAAAAAAGAAGGTCAAAATAGTGTCATAACCTTGGGTAGACTGAAGAAGAGAGTGATAGAACTCATAATTGTGTTCATGTAAAAAAGTATGGTCAGAGACCCACTATATAAACTGGAAATTACATATGAGTATTTTCACAGACTTAGATTAAGTTTCCCATGTTTTATATTTTCTGCCCATATTTCTCCATTACTAGATTCACACTTAAACTGTATTTACTAAGTACCCACAGCAGATTCTCTCAGGTCAGAAAGCCAGAAAAAAAAACTTACATTATTTCTTCACAGAAAAGTACGTAGATTAAGCATCACATATAAAATTTCTGTAATTTAATATGGCTAAATCCATGAGGTATACTCTCTTCTTCTTGTAGAAGAGAACAAGAAGCCACTCGTAATTACCACCCACAAGGAACATAAATTGTTTTGTGGCATGAGGAACAGATGGAAAAAAAAACCAAACAACTCACAATATCAGAAAAAAACAAAATGAAACAAAAAAACTTCATGAATGAATAATCTAAGTTTGACAAAGGTCATGCTGTTTGTAACCCAACAGAGGAAATCTAACAGCCTCACTCTCTCCTTTGTGATTTAATGGGATCTGATAAATACAGATAGGTTTAGGGTTTGATTCTCATATCATTTGCACTGGGACATTCAGTAGCAGCTCTGCTTTAGCCAAGGATTATACAGTGTGACATTTTGAACATAAACAAGATTCTGCTTTCTCTCAGAAAAGCAAAGAGAAGAGGGATCTTTCTGGTACTTTCCAAGGGAAAAAGATACAGTCTGTCAAGGAACATGGCTTCCAGGGCTCCAGAAACTGAAGGGACTGCTGGTTTTGAGCAGACATCTGTCTTTTAACTGGCTGGATGGCCAGGCACAAAGAGTGATGGTAAATGGAGTTAAATCCAGTTGGAGGCCAGTCATAAGAGACATTCCCCAGAGCTCAGTGTTGGGGCCAGTTATGTTTAACATCTTTATCAATGATCTGGACAACAGTGTGCCTTCAGTAAGTTCACAGATGACACTAAGTTGGGTGGAAGTGTAAACTGCTTGAGAGTAGGAAGGCTCTAGAGAGCAACCTGGACAGGTTGGATCAGTGGACTGCAAACAACTGTATGAGGTTCAACAAGACCAAGTGCCGGGTCCTGCACTTGGGTCACTACCACCCCATGAAATGCTACAGGCCTGGGGAAGATTGGCTGGAAAGCTGCATGGAGGAAAAGCATCTGGGGCTGTTGTTATGAGCCAGCAGTGTGCCCAGGTGGCCAAGAAGGGCAATGGCATCCTGGCTTGTATCAGAAACAGCATGGTCAGCAGGAGCAGAGAAGTCATCCTTCCCCTGTACTCAGCACTGGTGAGGCAACACCTTGAATACTGTGTCCAGTTTTGGGCCTCTCATTACAAGAAGGTCATTGAGGCACTGGAGCTTGTCCAGAGAAGGCCAGTGAAGCTGGTGATGGGGCTGGAGAACAAGCCTTATGAGGAGTGGCTGAGGGAACTGGGGTTGTTTAACTTAGAGAAAAGGAGGCTGGCGGGAGACCTTATCACTGTCTACAACTACCTGAAAGGAGTTTGTAGTGAGGTGGGTGCGTGTCTTTTCTCCCAAGTAACTAATGATGGAACAAGAGGCAATGGCCTCAAGTTGTGTCAAGGAAGGTTCAGATTGGATATCAGGAAAAATTTCTTCACTGAAAGGGTTATCAGGCATTGGAATGGGCTACCTAGGGAAGTGGTTGATTCACCACTCCTAGAAGTATTTATAAGATGGGTAGATGAGGTGCTCAGAGATATGGTTTAGTGGTAGAGTGGTATGGTTGGACTCTGTGATCTCAAAAGGCTTTTCCAACCAAATGATTCTATGATTCTATGTGGCTGAATGAGTTCAGGGAGAAGAGTTAAAATGTGGCAAAACTGGCAAGGTCAGGCTATAGTGCATGTAATGTTCTACTACATTTCCTTCATCCAGTTAGAAACCTGAAGAAATAAAATGTCCAATATATTTCACATCGCCTCTTGGGAACATCATGCAAGGGATCACTGTAGTGGAATGGGAGCATAGACTAAATTTGAGAACAAAGATACTCCTCTTTCTCTTTGCACTGGTTGAAAATATGTGAGAAATCTGCAAGTACTCTGTTAATATTTTTTGTATCACTTCCTCCTCAAAAACCCCATCCCACAGGATCTTTCTTTTAGGATGTTAATGGCCACAAGAAAATACCTGATGACTTTCCACTTCTGGTCTAAATATTTTAACCACAGGCCATCTGATTCAGAAAAGGAAACATCTCTCCTGTCTCTCTATATGCATCAAAAATATTTGAGCTGCTTCTCACCCATGCACAAACAGAATTTAAGGAAAATCTGAACTTCAGTGTTTGTTAGCAGGCAATGGTAGACATCTTGGACTACACAGTAACCACAGCAATTCAGCTGTCTGGTGGTTTCCTTCTGTTTTCAGTTATCACTTAACAACCTGGTGTGAAAGCCGCAACTCCCAGTACGATACAGGCTGATTCCAATAGACAAAAGATTCTTTGCTACCCTGCTAAAGGTTGCATAAGCATAGTACTTCTAGGTGCTACTGTTGCAACAGTGCCCTGTGAAAGGTTAATTTTCTCCTCCCTTTTTATGAATATGACAAGAAGAGACAAAGTATTATGAAAAAAGATTTTAATGAGGCAGTTCTTCTGTCTTGCAACAAGACAAATGTCTTTATTATACACTGTTGAAAATCCTTATTTTATTGATAAGCATCATGTAAAACAAGATGTTCTAAATTATAGACCAGAAGCTGCCTGTAAACTCTTTAAATTTAATGTTATGAACTGAAGAGGGAAGCTAGAGGAAGATTTTGAAAGTCTGTCTGCAAAGTGTCCCTTTAACACCCATGACCACATAACATAGACAGTGAGAGAAATCATTGAAGGAATAGTTCAGGTGCTGAATCCTGAACCTCATGACTAGTTGTTGCATAATAGTGTAGCCTGAAAGGAGGGTCAATACAGAAGAAGAAAAATACTGAATTAGAGAAAAAAAATGAAAAAATAAATTAAAAAAATTTAAAATGCGGGCGATAGATGCTGATTTTCTTTTTCTAAAAGATGACTACTTTTGAAAGAAAGTGCCATTTCTACACTGACAGCTTTCAAATATCTCACTCCATTTCTGATTTAGCTCTTGCATTCTTCAACTTTTTTGATTTTCTGACATGCAGCTGTAACTGGACAGAGAGGCACATCAAGGCTGCTATTGTCTTCTCAAAATCTTCTCCATTCTGTACACTTCTGCTTAATAACAGAAAATTCTATGAAGTTAATGGTGGATGACCTCTGCAGATCTTTCTCCAATCTCTATTTCTGACACTGTGTCAAGACTGCTAATAAATGTTGAGTTTTTTTCATTACATTGCATACTTTAAAGCATATTTAGACTTTTAGTATCTTATACAAACTGAATCACTCAAACTGGAATATTCAGATTTTCTCCTCTGACTCTGAAGTTCTCTTAGAATTATTTCACTGAGTGCTCTGTATTAGTGAATCCTTCACCCACCTTATCTTGCTTCATTCCTCTTGTTGCTTCTTTTTATGCATAACAAACTGAATTTTTCATCTTAAGGTGAAAAGGCTATCTTTTATACTGCATTTTACGTCTTCATTTGACCTGACTTGAAGTTACATTACTTCAAATAAAGTAATTTCAAATCTTTCTCCCACTCAGATCTCAACACCTCTTTTAAAATGACTTCTGCACAGTGAGGTCTTCCTCAGTGGTGCAAGACACTTCACTTGCTCCTTCTAATTATTCTCCATAAACATTCTTCTTTTATCTCTTTTAAATAAATGCCTAAAGAAAATCAACCTGAAAATGAACCTGAAATCCACTTTGCTTACACAGCTGTAGCACCTTTACTACCACAATGTCTGAGCATCTTCTGGCAGCCACTGCTAATTAAACAGAAGATTAAACTGTAGGATTCTGATGAGAAAATTAAAGGACAATACTAAGAGTTCACCTTTTTACCATATACCTTATCTCTGGCCCTTTGACATTGGGACCTCACACAGTCCTGCTCTCCTATTCTTTTGTTCTCTTTGCAGTTTACCAGCACTAGAATAAACTGATTTTAGTTCTAAGTCCTTGACTCAGAATTCTCAATAATTTTCTTTTGAGAATATTCAAGAGAAGATTTGGGTATCAGTTTATAAAAATCTCAGTTAAAACACTGAGAGTTGTTACTGGACCCTAAATTATGTACAGTAAACATACCAAAGTATTTAATAGGGCTTTAAAAAATGAAGAGGAGATGGGAGATGGAATTGTTCCACAGTAGAAGCAGTGTGCTCCCAAAGATAAAGCTTGACCTGGAGAGTGAGTGGCTGCTAGGAAGGAACCAGCAAATACTCGACTTTAATGATTCATATCTAAAGATACTATGGCAACTTCATGCTGTTCTAATAAAGATTAGCTTTAATGGCCTTGAAGGAGACACTGAATTTTATGCTTTCTTTTCTACTGAAAAACATCAGAAAGAGAGATCTGACAATATGAGATGGAAAGAAATTATAATAAGGCAGAAAATACAGTAACTGCACAGTAAGTATAAAAAATAATAATAATTTTAAAAGACCACAGTAAATGAGGCATCAAAAAGTTGATTCCAAATGCAGTCCTAGAAAATCTGTCGGTTGCTTCATAGTTGTCATACTTCTACTTTGCAAGTTACTCTGTTATTCTGCAAACATAGGGAGGAATTGGGAAGAGATGAGTGGGCTTTCTACTACATTAAACTTGAGATGGTTGCCCCAGAAAAGATAGTTGCTTGACTAGCTGCATAGACAGGATAACAAGCTATCATATCCACAAATTTTATGGATAAATATCCAAGCAACCTAAAGATTTTAACAGAGATCTATTCCATACCTACTCAGCTTTTTTTCACTCAGCTCTAAAAGAGAAATTGAGTTTCAGTAACTAACATTGTATGGAGAACAATGTTTTTTAAGACGGCCCATCCAGAAAGTAAAACCTGGACTGTGTGAACTAAGAAATTTATGTTATAAGCACAAAAAAAATATACCTAACATTATATTAAGTCATAATCAGAGTTCATATAAGAAGGCAAGACTGATGCAATAGTGATGGTGCCATGACATATGACTCCGCAGTGAGATAGCTGTCTCTGCATATCATTTTCATGTATTGCAGAAACAGATTATGCTTCTTTATTTTTCAAAATTTTTAAATATCAAAATGCTCTTGGTTTGTTGCTTTTTTTCACCCCAAGAGTAAACACATTCACAAAAATGATTGTCTTTTGCAAAATTGTTCAATATTTGCCTGAAAGGTAGCCTAAAATCTTATTTTCAATTTATTTTACAGTCCTAGCTCACAGCTAAATGGCAGTTTGTTTCGCTTATTTTTCATTAAAGAAAGTTTTATCAGATCTCTTGTCTTAGTTCCTCATATGCAAAACATTTAGACTAAAAAGAATAATAATGAATAAGTTCATCAATATGTGTGATGTATTCTAAATTTGTACATCTAAGTGTTTAGATGCTGTCAGTAACAATGGTGTTTTATTGGCTGATATAAAAGTTTATTTCTTTGCTGACACAGAGTAACAAGAAAATGATGAAAGTGGCACAAGCTCTCTACTATCCAATTAAAAATCCTAGTCATTTGTTTAAATTATGCCAAAAATAACTAGAGGTTAATAATAGGGTGAATTCTTAATTGCAATTCTTTCTTGCCTCTTGGCACAGACAATATTCATTGTTTTACTTTAATTTGCTACCTCAAATTAAATTCTTTGTCTTCAGTCCAGAACGATCTTTATGTTTGTTTAATGACACTTGCTTCTTCTCTCCACAGAGATATTTGGCTTACATCAAGAGAAACTATTATATAATTCACCCTGTGCTCCTTTAGTAACTATTTAGGTGCCTGTCAACACGAACACTCTGTTCTCACCCAGGAAGGAGGTAAAATAATGAGTCAGATTCCCTTCTTGCTTAACATACTGCAAATCAGGAATATATTTGTTTAAATTTGAGAAATTACATTTCTGTAAAAAGAAATTATCTAAAAGAGGAGAATTAGTCTGACATTTATATAGTAGTACCAATGTCATTTTTACACACAAGACTAATTTATGGTTTAGAAATAGAGCTCTGCCATGGTTTCAGTGGCATGAATTCTCTTTTCAAAGGAATGTCTGAAATATATCTGTTTAAGACAAAATCTATGCCTTAGTCATTATGTGTGCACAGTAAGTGGCATGACAGAATCATGTTTTCACTTGGAACCTCCAATGGTACTTTAATAGGCTTTCCAACAATAGGCTCAAGCTAATCTATCAAGAATAGAAGAAAAAATAATTTATAATCTTTCAGAAGAGCTTTTCCATTACAGGAATCTCAAAATATCCAGTCAATAGACACCTGGAAAAGTTTTCAAATAATCAAAAATGCTTTGAAAACTTTGCAAAAAATCAAACCAGTATTTTTGTGGACATAATTTCAGGGAACAAAATTAACTGCAGCTAATTTTGTATGTGTTTTCACAGTTCCATTAGGGGATATTAAGCAATTGGAACATTTCCATGCTTTAACTAAGAAACTGTTTATGCCAATGTTATTTTACCAGTTGGATCAGAAAAGGAAAGGGTTTAGAAAGCAGTGCATTAGACTGCCTTACCTTGAAACAATTGGATTTGATTAATTGTCTCAGCATTACTGATGAAAACAAATGTCTATTAGGAGCCTCTAAACAAGAGTGACATATGAAGGATTTCGTGAGTCTATAGGCAGGTGCCAGACCAAATGCCATTAAGGAAAAAGGGTTCAATTCAAATATTATGCTTGATCTTGATTTGATGGCCAATTATTAACACTTGGGACTACTTATCTCTCAGCATATAAGACAAATTGTAGAGATGCTTGATTTGTTTGCTTGTTTTACTGTGTGGTTACTGTGACAGATTTATTCTGTTAAGAAGAGGGTGGCCAAGAAGCACAAACATCTTTCGACCTTGTCCTGGCTGAGCACAGAGAAACACCTGGTATTGCAGGATCGAGAGAAATCTCTTCCGTGTCACCAGCTGAACATAAACATAAAAAAAAAAAACAGCTCTGGCGAAAGACTGTGCTCATATAAATGTATGGCATTCCTCTAGCAGGAATCTGAGCTACTTGTCAAAGTAAGGTATGACAGAAAAAAACCACAACTTTCCTAGGGACCCAGAGTGGACTGGGTAGAAGTCACCCAGGAAACCACCAAAAGATGACAAACTGCATAGCAGAACCAGAGGGAAGGACAAGCCCTCCAAGGACAAAGCAGACAAAGAACATGAGACTTCTTTTCAAGCCTCCTGTTCAGGTTGTTTCAAGGCAGCACTTAAAGGTTTGCTGTCTTTCAAAGTTATTCTATTTTGATTTAGTATTAAATCATTCAAATCAATCAGAGATTTAGAAACAGGAGCCTTTTCTCTGATGTACTCACTTCAAAAAGGGGAAAAAAAAAAAAACAAAATGGAAAGAACTCGGCTCCACCTTGAGGATCATAGGGTCTCATTACAGTATAAATCATCAAGGGTTTATAAAGAAACAAATCCATCAAGTTAAATAAGTCAAAGCACAAGAAAGATATCTTCACATCTCTGCATCACTACAGACTTCTTTTGTATCTAAGGACAACTCACAAAGCTACTTCTTTGTGCTTTGGGTCTACATTTCAAAAAGAAAAACAAGTAGCAGTTTCCCCCTTGCAGAAGTTTGCTTTTGTAACAATTTGTGGATATTGCAGCAGTGGTCACCACATTTATACCATAAAATGGACAGGGGAAGAGAGATGCAGCTGAAGTTGAAAAGAATGGGTGGGCCCTAAAGGGCAAACAGGAAAATGTACAGTGATTAAAAGGCCATAGATTTTTGAAAGTTATCTTGTCTGTCAAATGATCAACTATTGACAAATAGCTTCAGGTTCAAAACTTATAAAAGTGCAACTTTTTCGTAGGAAACAGGTTGAATTTACAAATCACTGAGAGAAGCTATTTTAATCAGAAATGGTGTGAACAACACAAATATGACTATTCTCCTGAGTGCTATCACATCCCACTTGTTAGTATAGACTCTGACAAAATAAGATGTGTTTTAATGGACTAAAAAGAGTAAGTCTGCATTAAGTTTTCTATGAGAAATTAAGTCCCTGACTAGCCCTTGGGAACTTCCTTGTAACAAGCACTTATATGACAATATTTCCCTCAGTGTTCATTGCCTTTTATGTACAATCCACTCTTATTATTATTTATCAATTATATTATTGCAGAGCTAAAAGTTACAGTCATAGACAAGAACCTCATAAAACTAAGTATTACACAAACATTACCAAAAAGATTATCTCTTCCCAAAGAGTTTCCATTCTAAATGTAAAACATCAAACTAGAAACAAGGGTTTGCCTAAGTAGTCACTATACAGAAAATTTTAGCTCACTCTGAAAGGATTCTACTAAGAAGCTGCAAGCAAAAGGAAAGCAAGTGGTGGACAGTAGAAAAAAAAAGGGAGAAGAAGAAGACAGTATTAGTATCTGCTGTGAATATTTGAAATTCTTCTAACTCTGGCATTTTGGGAGTCATTAATAAAGATAATTTTAATGTGTATAATAAAGATAGAAGGTTAATATTGCAGGTGGTGGAAAATCTTTTGTGTGCTTACAAGAGATATTTTACTATGGTTACCAAAGGTGTTATTAAAGAAACCTGTCAGTTATAGCAAAACTGAAGACTAAAAAAGACGAAGAGACTCATTCACATCAACACTGAACAAAGAATCTGTATTCCATAAACATTGAACTGTGGAGAGGTCAGCCCCACAGAGAGATGTGTAACAGACACTGATGGAGTCTGCAGCAAGCACGGTCTAACTGGTTCTCGGAGAGAATGGGAGGTACGAATTAATATCTGTACTGAGGCTGAGGAAAATGCCAAGATTAAAGAAGGAAATATACACATGGTATTTCCTTTAGATGTTTATGTTTCCCTTTGCTATTTATTTTCCAGCAAAAGAAAATCTGTGTCACTGTATATCATCACTATACATAATCTGCAAAAAGAAAATCATATAGGTAGGTGGTCCTTCTTGATAATGACATTAATCACCATTAATCATTCAGCCTGCCTTTCAGTCTTTGAATGTAGGCAAATGAGGTAACTGGAAGAAGATTTTAAGGGAGCAGCATATTTTGGGTTCTGTTTAGTAAAACCTATCTCAAAGAAATGTTGATGAGAGACAACACAGCAATTCTTACAGGAATCTGTCATGTATTAGCAGAAAAATTTCACTTACTGACAGATACTCTCTGATGAGATAGAAGTCTGTGGTTCAGAGAATATCTGCCTACTGAAGCAAACAAAGATATCACAGGATGCCTAAAGTAGAAAGCATATAATAATCAGCATTCCACTTAGGAAGCCAGAACCCTTTAGTTCTGCTTTCTGTAAGCAAGTATTAATTACCTGTATTAAATACTCTTATCAATGTTCTGCACACTCTTTTAAAATAACTTATATATTTCGTTTTCTTAAACTGTCTAGCAGTTCTGCAAGTACACTGTACTATGTCTCACCCCATTTTCCCAGAAGAAAAAAAAAAAAAAAAGAATTACAACAAAGAAAAAAAATCTATTACTTGGCATAAATTGATGACAGAGTCACTAGAAGATTTTCACACAGTTCTATACTGAGATGGTGATACCATTGGCTTCTTCTATTTCGCTTCCGTGGATCTTTGGCAAAACACATTTTAGACTGTCTTTCAGTAAAGATAGGAGAATAACTGAAACTAAACTTAAAAAATAAAAGCCAAAACCTGGTGGGTCCATACAGGCTTGAATGAAACACTGTTTATTCTGGTTATCATAAAAAAAAAACTTTTAATAATTAAATATTCCATTTGAAAATCAAGGAAAACATTAACAATCTTCCTTTGGAAAGCAGAGTTGAGATTCTATGATTCTAAGGTAGTAAATGCCAGTTGCAAAGCACCTCAACACCACACAAAGTATACATAGAGAGGACTGCAAAGACAGGCCAGCAAGATAGGGTGCATAGTTGGCCTTTATGTGACAGAGCAACTGGAATGTATCCAGCTCCACCTAGAGATGGATGATGAACAAGTGAAGAGCTTATGGTTAAGAATTAAGGGACAGGCTAACATAAGTGATATTGTTGTGGGTGTTTACTATAGGCTGCCTGATCAGGAGGTTAATGAAACTTTTACCAGTCAGATGAAAGCAGCCTTGAGATCACAGGCTCTGGTTCTCATCCGGGACTTCAATCGCCCTGGTATTTGTTGGAAAATCAACATGGCCAGGCACGCACAGTCCAAGAGATTCGTGTAATGTGTAGAGGATAACTTTCTGATACAAGTGGTGGAAGACATGCTGAGGAGGGGTGTGGTTCTGAACCTTGTTCTTTCTAACAAGGAAGGGTTGGCTGGGGATGTGAAGGTTGGGGGCAGCCTGGGTTGCAGGGACCATGAGATGCTGGAGTTCAGGATCTTGTGAGGAAAATGAAAGCCAGTAAATAAAGTTGCAACCCTGGAGGTCAGGAGAGCCAACTTTGACCTCTTCGAGGACCTGCTTGGGGGTATCCCTTGGGCTAGAGCGTTGGAAGGTGAGGGGGCCCAAAAGAGTTGGTTAACATTCAAGTACCACTTTCTCCAAGCCCAAGACTAGTGTGTCCCTAGGAGAAAGAAATCAGGCAAGAGTGGCAGAAAACCTGTGTGGATGAGCAAGGAGCTCACAGTAAAATCTCAAAGGGAAGAGGAAGGTCTGTGAAATATGGAAAAAGGGTCTAGCCACCTGGGAGGAGTATAGGAATGTGTTCAGGGCCTGCAGGGATGCAACTAGGAAGGCTAAGGCCCACTTGGATCTAAATCTGGCAAAGGAGGTAAAGGACAACAAAAAAGGCTTTTTTGAGTAAGTCAACAGCAAAAAGAAAAAGGGACTAGGGAAAAAGTGGGCCTGCTGTTGAATGAGGCGGGTGCCCTGGTTTCAGGAGATGTTGAGAAGGTGGAGATACTGAATGCCTTCTTT
>NW_010312644.1:0-212 GCF_000700745.2 Antrostomus carolinensis
TGGGGTTTTTTTGTTGTTTTATTTTTTTTTTCCTTCAAAAAACTACACTGGAAAAGACAGTTGCTTGCGCACTGTGAGAGCGGAGAGCCGGGGAAGAGCAGGGCAGGGCGTTCGGCGCCTGGGGCTGGTCGCTCATTACCCGCGAGGAGGTTCCCCTGCCGCGGACAGCGGCTCCCGCCCCGCGGACAGCGGCCCCAGCACCCCGGGCAGGG
>NW_010312644.1:279-28590 GCF_000700745.2 Antrostomus carolinensis
GGGGCTGGGGACTGCTCCCCGCCCCGGGAGAAGCGAAGCTTCTGCTGAGCTCCCCAGTGCCTCCCAGCACGCAGCTTGTTGGGAGGAACCTGATTTCCCCCAGCTCTCTTCGATCTCAGAAGTTGTGTGAATTTGCATTCTTTCCTTTCTCTCTCTTCATTCCTCCCCACCCGTTCACCCCGGTAAAGCACTAAGAGAGATGAAGAGGTTTGTGTAGGTGCTTTTTCAGATGAGAAAGGTTTGGAGTTGTTTTCTCTCTCTTGGTTAAAGTAGCATAGATTCAGAGTTAAATGATGCAAATGCATCTTTTGCCACAGGAAAAAAAAAAAAAAATGTTCAGGGCATTCTTGGAATAATTTTCATTCCTTTTTCACTTGTGCTAGAGGAAGATTTGTCAACCGTTAGTTAAAAGGGAAGGCATTCTTGCAAAGGGCATTGCTAGGAAGATGAAAATACAGGATCCCAGTGTTTTTAGCTCAACAGCTGCATCTTGATCCATCTGGGTTTGCTGAGAATAGCAATGATAACAATGAACTTTTCAGTTGTGTCATTTCTATGCACTGGATGTAAGGTGATCAACTATGACACCAGAAGTTTCAAAAACAGTTGTATATGTGCACTTATAAAATAGATTCATAAATAGCTTTACTCAGAAAAGCAGTAAGTAGAAATGTTTCTGAACTCTGCTTTACAAATATTGACTCTAGCCTAGATGCTATTTACTTTAGCAGTGGTTTAATTCATGGATCATTCCATTGACTTAAGTGAAGTAAGTCCAGATTTATATCATGTAACTGAAATAATAACTTATCCCAGGATCAATAGGTGATGTTTCTTATTAATACACTGCCTTGAATGTTAACCAATTGATTTATGTTATTACAACAGCATGAAATTCAGGTTTCAATGTAATTAGTTGTAAATATAAAACCATTTTATTTAGTATTTCATCTTCTTTCCTACCCCACCCACTTGATATTTCTAACCAGACTTGTAATATCATGCTTACCTAATGACTTATTCAAGAAAGTTAATTAATGTTTTAAACATAAAATTGATTCTACCACTGCTTTCAGTAGTTGTAGAATTAAAATATAGCATAATATCCATTACTATAAAAAGTCTATCATCTCATGAAAAGGTATTGTAAAGGTGGAAGTCATTCTCAAAAGCTATCTAAATATTCTAATTACTTTTCAGTTACTTCTTGCTTTCTACCTTTATACCATGTACATTTCAATTTCTGCAGCCTAGGCAATTCTTGAAAGTCAGAGCCATATGCTTAACTTATAAAAAATACTTTTTGGTTATGTATATAATTTTCAGTCATTTCATTAAGTTCTTATAATTAAGTATGTTGACTGATACAACTGGTAGACAAAGGGAAAGTGATACGAATATTGTCAGAAGAAATTAATAGCCAGGCCAGATCCTTTCTGTGCTGGAACATTATGTCCTACTTTGCTCTGATAGTATTGTTGTGGATTTTTTTGAATCATCCCACTAAAAAGAAAAAACGGTATAGTGGCAGCACATCTATCCATCCAACTTTTACCTGGATGAAGCTAATTTAGTAATAGATAGAGGGGACAGTTTTGCTTTTCTCATCCAGAATGATCTGCTAATCATATGTGAGAGAATCAGAACTGTTACACAATTGCCTTTATGCATAAACAATGTCATTCCATTAATATTCTACTGGTCTTCCACGGTTGCAGGGAATAAAGATTAAGCTCTGATTGTTAAATTATGGGAGGTTTTAACTCACTTAGTAATGTTACTTATGGGCAAAAATGGATTTTCAATTAGTTGTGCTCATTTGCCCCTTCGATGCATGCTTTGAAGGGCTAATGATACTCTATATGTAACTAATATATCCACATGACAATTGAGGTTGTAACACTTTCTCAGTGTTCTCTTTATTCAGCTTTAAGTAAAGGATTCGTGCTAAGGCAGCAGACAATTATGTTTTAATATTTTTCTTATATGCTTCTAAAAAGTAGTGACCCTTCCAGTAAACTCCCTATAGTTTTGATTCATACTGTCTTAAATGTAAAGCTTAGTGGTTATCAATTATATATTTCATAGTTTTTTTCAGCTTTGGACTCACATGTAACTGTCCAATGTCACATCACTCTGGAAAAGACACTTGATATACAATTATTCTAAATTTTCTTGGTAGACTTACTCCTGCAGAGTATTGAAAATGCCATTGAAACCGTTGAGTGTTATAACCTTCAGTTAAACTCAGTTCTTTCAAGAGATACCTCCAGGCAATTATGGAATCTGATTATAAAAAAAAAAAATAATAATTAAAAAAAAGAGTGTACAAAGTATTCTAGAGAACAGTGTGAAAAGTAAATGATATATCGGTAAGTAATGCATATTCCAGAATCTGTTTTATCTAACCAACAGAGCTCCATAAACTCAAAGCTGAAAGTTTCTGAGAGCTGGTATTACTCACAGACATATAAACTCAGAAACTACACCTAGGGGGTTAAGACAGTCGAGAAATTACTAACAGTTATTACTATTAAGATGGGAATAGTATTTTCCTCCCAAACACTCTGTGTATGGAAAAATACTAACATAACAAGCGTGCCTTAATATGGGACTACACGTTCATGCCTGCAGGTGGCGAGCAATATGTACAATGCAAAGCACTTTCATTCTGTTGGTCCTGCTGCTATTACAATCTCATCTCAGTTTGTTTTACTAAATGACTACTTTATTAAATATCACACAGAGTCTGAGGCATTGCTGTTTATGTGCTTGTTGCTCTTTATTTGATTTGCAGATGAAATTCCTACAGTGGTTGGGATCTTTAGTGCATTTGGCCTTGTGTTCTCTGTCTCCCTTTTTGCTTGGATCTGCTGCCAACGTAAATCTTCCAAATCTAATAAGACCCCTCCTTACAAGTTTGTCCATGTTCTGAAGGGGGTTGATATTTACCCCGAGAATCTCAACAGTAAGAAAAAGTTTGGAGCCGATGACAAAAGTGAAGCAAAGAACAAATCAGCGATGCCAAAGAATTCTCTTCATCTTGACCTGGAGAAGAGAGATCTAAATGGCAACTTCCCCAAAACAATCCCTAAAATCCAGAGCTCTCCAGATCCTGAAAATTTGTCTCCTAAACACTTTGCAGAAAGGAAGAAAGATTCAGTATCCCCTGACAGTTTAAAATCCATCGCTTCCCTGTCATCTGAAGAGAAACAAGACAAGCTAGGAACTCTCTTTTTCTCCTTAGAGTACAACTTTGAGAAAAAGGCATTTGTAGTGAACATCAAAGAAGCACGTGGGCTGCCAGCAATGGATGAACAGTCAATGACTTCTGATCCCTACATCAAAATGACAATCCTGCCCGAGAAAAAGCACAAGGTGAAAACCAGAGTGCTGAGAAAAACCTTAGATCCAGCTTTCGACGAGACCTTCACATTTTACGGAATCCCATATAGCCAAATTCAAGACTTAACACTTCACTTTATGATCTTGAGCTTTGACAGGTTTTCCAGAGATGATGTCATTGGAGAAGTCCTCATTCCCCTTGCAGGAATTGAACTGTCAGAAGGAAGGCTGCTAATGGACAGAGAGATCATCAAAAGAAATGTTAGGGTAACATATTTTTTATTTAAACTTTAAAAGTGTTGTACTAGTGTTAGCTATGATTCTTGTGTGACGCTGCTGCCATCTTGGAAAGAAAAGGGAACAAGCTCATCATGCAAGTCATTGAGGTGCTTTCATAATGACAGTATGAGGAAGCAATTACACAAATGTAATAAAAGAACATTACGATGAGCATGTTGCAAGAAATTGCTAATGTCCTATACTCTGCTTGCTTATTCAGCTGGTACAGCAGGATTGAGTGGACCCATTTACTTTAGGTCAAGAGGACTCAATCTACAGTAATTTGCTTTAAAAGGAAAGAATGCAAAGATTTATATATTATTTCCCTTCTCCTCCCCCCCTTTTTCTGTTTGAAATAATTTTCTCTTAAAGCTTATGAAGTCCAGGAAAATCTTTCACTTCAACTACATAAGTTTTATACTAAAATCTTAAAGAATGCAGGTAGCCTTTAGTGAAGGAATTGGAACCTGTTAGACTGTACTGTTGATGTAGTAGTATGTTCTTGCAGTTCAGTGCTGTTACTACTTTATGTCTCAAGAATGACACAGGCTGCAGCTCTACCAAAGATAGTAGGACACAAGGAAGAACCAAAAGACTCACTGAAGTCAGTGGCAAAACATATTGACTTCAGTGGGATAAAAATATTTCATATTATGTTGTCTCATTTCAGAATGTAAAGATCATTTACAACCATCACAGCTGAAAAACAGAAATGCACATGCATCACACACACATCTCTTAATCTCTACTAAGGAAGTGGAATGTGTATTGACTTTCAATTTGATTGTTTTCAAAGAGCAAGCCTGCTGCCAAATCAAATAAATTTCTGGCAGACAACATATCTGTAACCAATACTGTTACTTTGCAATTCTATCAATACATTACAACAACTATAACTACATCACTGATATTTTGTTGATAACTTATAGGGTTTTCTGCTATATAAGGTATTATTTTTGCTTGTTTCCCTAACCTTCCTCCTTTCTATGAAATAAACTATTCCTTCAAATTCAGATCTCATAATCCTATAGAGAATCTCTCATTTAATTTTTATTTAATATATATTATACTACTTTATAAAGTGTCAGGGATGAGATTTCATTCACTGTATGAACCTTTCTTGTTTAAAACAACTTTACTGAAGGTTTTTTTTTTTTTAATTTACCTTTATTCAATTTTTTTTTGTTCAATATCTTTTACAGAATTTTGTTTTACTTGAGGTCTTTTTTGTTCGCAGATTTTTTTTTTTTCCTCAGGATGAAGGATTTAATTTTTAATTTCTGAATCTAATGATGTCATGTCAACCTATATTTTCACTTATTTATTATTTATTTTTGTCCAATCTAATAACCAATCATAAGAAGAGTGATATAGCTACAGTAGATGGAAATTACACTTGCTATGTAAAGCAGCATAATTCAATAAGTTATATTTTTTACACTATTTCAGGACATATAATTATGTGACCTTTTGTAAATCTTCTAAATTCTGGTTTAAAGCTGGTCAATATAATTGCTTATAAATAGTCTTATTTTATTCTTTTTTTTCTTTCATTTCCTCAGAAATCATCTGGGCGTGGAGAATTACTGATCTCTCTTTGTTATCAGTCTACAACAAACACGCTCACTGTGGTTGTTTTAAAAGCCAGGCATCTACCCAAATCTGATGTGTCAGGATTATCAGGTAATTGTTTTACTAATGAATTTGCCCTAAGAATATAAAACAGACAAAAGACAGCTGAAATGTGGCATTTTGAAGACTAAAAATAACTCACAAATGCAGAAATAGTCTCTCTATTATTTGCAGCCTATTCATTTTATTTATATCTGGGCCAATGCTTTATTTTACAGGGTATGTATTTTAGAAATTTGTTCTTTATTTTATAAATTTGTTCTTCATTTTGTAAATTTGTTCTTCAACCACATGTTAAAAAAAAACATGACATCTGTTAGCAGTGGAAACCAATGAATTTTGTGATTGTCTTGAACAGAACCCATCTGCCATGAGCATGGGATGTTGTTTGCAGATACTAAAATAATTTATTTACAACAAAAATTCAATCATTTATAGAACAGTATTGAGTGAAACCATCATATGGTTTATTTTAGCTTAGCACCAAGAAAAGCAATTAATTACATCTGTGCTGAGTTTGGCCCACTGATCACTAACATTTATTTGGCAAGGTGAAAAGATGAACTATGCCAGTGCTGGAAGCAGGTTGTAATATAACACCCCTGCTTTATCATGAGCTGTACTTGGCGTGCAATAAGAAGTAGTAGTTTTTGCATTTGCTTTTCCTATTCTTGCACTATTTTGCATTCAGTGGAATCTCCTTTGAGTCCAATTCTAAAATTAAATTTTGATGCACCATAATGCTAGATAACAGAATAAAATTTAGGGTACAATATACTAAGGATAAGACAATCACACAAAAATCCCCAGTACGCAACAAAGGACCCTACAAACAGTACGATAACTGCTGTTGATTCTGTATAGGACTGATACTTTTTCATTTCACAGGATTTTTTTTTAAAGAAGTTGTTTTGGGAACCACTGAATCATAATTACTTCTGGCAATAATACAGTTTTTCTACTTCTCATACCAAGTAACACTGCAATTTACTTATTAAGTTAACGTGTGCTGGATTCAATACGACAAAGTTATAAAACCTTCCTATTTTCATAGTGGAGTTCCATTGAAATCCTCCTTCTGATCTTAATTTTATTCGCATATCATAAGGAGAAAGTATACAATTGGAGCCCAACAGTTTACTCCACTATAAGAAAGCGTACATATTTTAAATAATCAGTACCAAAGTCACAGAGGACAGTGGAGGTTTGATGAAGACAGCAAGCTGATCCCAACAGATGAAGTCTGTCTGACATTCAGTCAGGTGGCAAAATAACTTGAAAGCAAAAGCCCTCCTAGTCTCAACAGCCACCTGGACCTTATAGCATATCCAAACTACACATTTGTTTACTGTACCTCTTAGGAATAAAGCTATAAATTTTGTTTGTTGTTTCTACTCCCCTTGGTACAACCTTGATAACTATAATGGGAATATAATATTTGTAATAGATATAGGCAGCCATGTTACACCTGGACATCTAGTTCATTTAGACAGTTCTTTATTATTTGCTGTTCATTGGCAAGGCCAGGTTCCATGGACATTTAGGTGTCAGTAACATCCTGTACTCATGGCAGTTCTTATTTCCTCTGTGACTTTCACCTCAGCTCAGCATAAAACCTGGACAAGGAGGAGGAGTGAAATAGTTTTTCTATGGGGTAAGCTAAACAATTGCTTAACTCAATCTCCTTAGGAGGATGATAAATTTTTTACTCAGAAGATGTTCCATTCCCACAATCTTCTTGGTTTCCTTGATCACTGGTGTTGGGGTCTCCTAATAGACCTAACAAAATCAAGAGGAACATTCTAACCTATTCTAGTAGAAGGATAGAGGTAACAGTCAGAAAATGTCCTTTAAACAGAAATTAACAACACTTTGAATCCACTGAAGGATATTGATTTTGATATTTTTAATGCTTGTGTGGCATATATTCATTTCAAAGCCAATGGATATTCTAATTACATTAAACCCTAATTTAAAAATATTTATTATGGTGATAGAGTATGAAAGTGAAAATTTATTCTATCATTCCTTACTCCTGTTAAACTACTGTCATTTCAAGGAAACAAAAGCCTTTTTATCATCTGACCATTTCAGTCTCATAACTTTGATTAACATTTCTAAATACAGTTCAGTTTTAATTTTGTTTGCTTTTAAAAATATATATATATATATATATATTTATTCAACTATTCTTGATGTTTCTTAGCTGATTGTTTACATAGACTATCTTTTTTTGACTGGGATCATTAGAAAGGATTTTATACTGAATCATTGCACCACAAGAATTTGGAAACAAGCCCACATTTGCACTGAAACAAACACAAAGGTACTTGAAAGGGATGATTTTTAAAGCATCCTCTAGAATTCCTCTGAAGGAAGAAATCTAGCCACTACTGAATAACAAAGGAATCTTGCAGGAGTTGAACAATTATAAGGAAAGTAAACACTCAGAATTTGGTTGACAGCTAAAAGTATGGACATTTTCCCTTCTGTTCTTCAACAGAAGCACAGCACAGACATAAAGTCAAGTATATATCCTGATAACAAATGTACCCTTGCATTTAAATTTAGTGTTAAATTTGTATAATAAAAATTAGTGGGAACAATTCAATCAAGATAATTAACTTCAGTAGAACCACAAGAGAAATGAATCACATCCATTCATCAATAAACACAAGTTTATTCATTCCTTTCTTAGGGTTTTGGATTTTTTTGGGTTTTTTGTTGGGTTTTTTTTGCATGAGTCTTATTAATGCTAATGATTATTGCCTACTGGTAGAACATGTGAAAAGCAGATTTCTGTTATGATACATGTTTGTCAGAGTCCACTAGAACCTTGTGCATCGTTGCATGTAGTAGAACTATTATTAGTGTTAATGGACTACAGGGCAGGATTTATCCCATGAAGGAGACACCTGTATTTGATCAGATGAATCATGCTCTAAACTTCACTGTCTATCTTGATTACAAATTTGATGATCAGAAAGGAGCTTAAAGGGACTAATTCAAACATAAACATAAAAATTGGGTGAGATTAATTGTCTTTAATAACTTGAAACATCTCTTCATTGTAATGTAACTAAGTTGGTAAGTTATGAAATTTACCGTTAAGTAGATCAAGGAATTTCTAAAGAACACTGTTCAATACCTGATCTGTGCTCTTTCTTTTCATTGCAGACCCTTATGTCAAAGTGAATCTGTACCACGCTAAGAAGAGAATTTCTAAAAAGAAAACCCATGTGAAGAAATGTACTCCCAATGCAGTGTTCAATGAATTGTTTGTCTTTGACATTCCTTGTGAGGGCCTTGATGATATCAGCATTGAATTTTTGGTTTTAGATTCAGATAGGGGGTCAAGAAATGAGGTCATTGGCCGGTTAACCTTGGGATCTTCAGCAGAAGGAACAGGTGGAGAGCACTGGAAAGAAATTTGTGAATATCCTAGGAGACAAATTGCCAAATGGCATATGCTGTGTGATGGTTAGCAGCCTAGAGAGGGGTCAGAACTTAAAAAAAAAAAAAAAAAAAACAAAACAAAACAAAAAACAAACAAACAAACAAAAAACAACAAAAAAACCCCAACCAAAAAAACAACTATATATATTTCCACTAGCAAGGAGCAGTTTTCTTTTTTTGTTATGTATAATTACAGGTCATAACTACAAGATTTTTTTTGGAGGGTGAGTAGGGGAATAAAACCTGTATTGACTTATCAGAACAGAAGGTAACTATATTTTCCCAGTAAATAAAATAATTTCTATTTCATTAGACTTTAAAATAATTGGATCAGATTCATATTCTTCTGGAGTTTAAATAGCCTGAAACTTCTGAATCACTATAAACTTCAATAAGAACAGACTAAGTTTTATGAAAAAAGTCACTGGAAACTTTATTAGTACTGTTATACAGAAGATAACCTCATTAAAAAACATCACTAGCTCTAAAAAAACCACCAGTGGTTTACTGGGGGAAGGGTTTGAGTCTGTAAAAACCATGGAGATTGAGCATTAGTAAGAGGTGAATATCTTCTGTCCCTCCATCAGAAACCTTCTTTGATGAAAATTCAATCATTATTCATAAAGTTTTTGTTGCTTTACTTTTATCATCCCAAAGACTGAAGATATTTTCAGCAATTTGCTTTATTACAGTGACCTAAATAGATATATTCTACAAATCATTAAACAAATAAAGATACTTTGTTTTGTTAAAAGGGCTCCTTTACGGGTGACTGCACATGTTACAGTACAGCTAGACTTTAGTATTAGATATGGCTTGTGTTTTTCTCCTCTAGCAAGGATTACAGCATTTCAAGCCATAGGACACCTTTTCTATTGAGATGAGGTAACATACAGGACATTACAGTCAATGACCTTTCACTAATTATATTTTAAGCCATTCAGTAATACTTAAAGAAAAGTCTTTAAGTTTGGGTTTTTTTGGTTTTTTGGTTGTGTTTTTTTTTTTCATTAAAGAACAAACAAAATAAAAGAGAGAACAAAAACTTATTCTGCTGTTTAACTTCCTGAACTGTGAGTAATGTCATTACAGGCAGTAAGACTGCTCCCAATATAAAAAGTTTAATACATTTTTAAACTTTTGTGGGGTAGAAAACCAAGCTCATATTATAATTTGTCCAATATTATGTTAGACAAACTACTTGAAAAGTGTATTTCACTTAGATCATATGCATTAATATCCATTACTAATTGTACTGAAAATTCGTAGTGGTAAGGGGAAAAAACATCCTGATTTTATTAGTGTGATATATGTATATTTAAACTTAAACTGTGTCAGGCTGGGGGACTATCAATTGTAACACAAAAAAGTATATAAATAAAGCATTTAGACATGTGAAATTCACTCTTGGTGAAACCAGATAGAGTTTTAGGCTGCCAGAATTATAGCACAATGATGAAGACATTATTTCCTAAAGTTTCTACACTGATTTCTGATACAGAATTGTTTGCAAATATTACTCCTACATAATTTTAAATTACAATATATATAAAGAACAAAATAATGATTTTGTTGACATAAGAAGGATTTAAAAGCTGGAAAATTGTTTTCAGCATTTTTGCATACATCATTTTGTCATGTGTAATCCCACTGAAGTGAATGAGACTATTTGGGAATTAAGGTATTTACTCACCTTATGTGAGTAAAGGTAACAGAATTGTCATGCCAGGTTAAAACAAAAACAAAAACAAATATACATTGCATTGAAAGTCAAATTACTTTTATTAAACAACAGATCCAGATCTTATTCAAAACTGCTGGAGATTTGTTGTTGACTTTACCTGTTCTTATATGGCTAAATTATGTTTGCAGTAAAGGACACTGAAATATGAAATATGCAAGTAGACAAATAGTACTGGAAGAATTCCATTGAGGCTCTTCCAGGTTTTGTGTCGGTATTTTCTCCAGTTTTGGATAATGTGTTTGATATAACAGTGTTTATAAATTTCTGTAAAAATACATTTTCAAAATAACATAAACATGCTTTTTATGACAATGCTCAATGTAAAAAACCTGTGTATTGTATGTATAAAAGAAAGGAATCTTTTTTTGCTTATTTCTTTAGAAAACTGATTAACTGCTTAAGGGCTAGAGTTTGCCAGCCTCATTCAAGCAGAGCTAATCCAAAGCCACCAAGTCAAAGGAAGATGCCCACAGGCTTCAGTGGGGTTTGAAGTGCAATCACAGAGCAAAACTCTTCTAAGTCAACCCATCAATGTCAATGGGACCATGGATAAGGGGATATATTATTTTATCCAATGGAGACTGGAAGAGTTTAAGTCAGTAACACACAACAAGACTTGTTACAATTTCTAGTAAGGAAAGAACTTTATACTGAAAATGATTGAATGAAAGAGAGTGGGACAGCTTGTAATTAAAAAAAAAAAAAAGAAAAAAAAAAGTTTTGTATATTAGCCCATAAGTAGTACATTTTCTGTAAAAATCACATGACAGCAGTCATCTGTCTCCAATGGACACAAATTCTGACATTAGGAGGAAAGACATCCACCTTTATGAATTAATGATGGTGTGTGACTATCTTTCATTTTGTATCAAACAAGTCGTCTTTTTTTTCTATTTTTTTCTTTCTTTTTTTTTTTTTTTAAGTTTCTATAGCAGCTTGAGGGTTAAGATTTCTGCCACCTAAAAGGCATTGTTAGTGGGGGTAGGCATTAAGAATGGGAAAGGGATGTTTTTCTAAAGCTAAAAAAAAAAAAAAAAAAAAAAAAAGTTTTTTGGGTTTTTTTTTGGTTGGTTGGTTGGTTGGTTGTTGTTTTTTTATTTTTTTTTTTATTTAAAGCAATGCTTAGCTTGGAAATTTGAGTAAAGATGACTTGTAACACATCTATAAACCAGACAAGGCAGGAGCAAATGTAGACTTGTACTGAGATGAGAAATTCTGCTGTTTTATAAAGTATTCAGTTCTCATTGTGAATATCTTGAACTCTGTTAAGGATACTGTACTGTATTAAACATGTTAAAAAATGCTGTTTGTCTAAGTAGCTTACAAAAATAATAACTCCTTGAATGGGAGACTATCCATGTCTGGAGATCTGTCGTAACTAAATACCTGACTTGTTATGGTGTTGTAACTTAATAGAAGTTATTTGAGAGGAAGCATGGTGTATGAGATTTTGTAAGTTATTTGTGCTGGTTCTGTATGTTGTGCCATGTGTGTAAGACAAGAATAAACTGCTGCTTTTGTTCATCCCATCCCAAAACAATTATCTTACCAATGTATATTTTCTGGAGATTTCTGCTGTTGTTTGTATTCATGGTCTACTCTCTCAAGCTTCTATCAGAAAACATTTGCCTTGCAAAATCCTCCTCTTCTCATAGAGGTGGATTAGACTTGTTCTGCCAATACCGTATGTTGTGTATTCATAGCTTCTTGCTGCATACTTACATTTGTCTTGATTTTCATTGTACACTCAGACTGGAACCTGAGACATGATAGAAAATCTGAGTCCTACATAGGTCCTATATAGGTCCTATTGATACACAGATGTAAATGAGAATGAATTCTAGCATGTTGGGTAAAAGAAGTAAAATACAAGTCACATTACTATTGGAATCCTGGTGAAATTCCATTTTTTTTTCCTGAAGCAAAAAATAGACCTTGGACAATCATGCTGTCCCACCCTTACTACCTTTGATGAAAGGAAATCATGTCAGGCACCAGCTTGTCAGGTGAGTCTGGAAGATAAGTATCTCTCTTCTGAGATACACCTCTCTTGTGCATCTCTCTTATGAAAAAAGGCTGAGAGACCTGGGTCTGTTTAGCCTGGAGAAGACTGAGAGGGGATCTTATCAATACTTATCAATACCTTAAGGGCAGGTGTGGAAGAGGATGGAGCCAGGCTCTTTTCAGTGGTGCTCAGCGACAGGAATAGGGGCAATGGACACAAACTGGAACACAGGAAGGTCCATCTGAAGATGAGGAAAAAGCTTTTTTTACTTTGAGGGTGAATGAGCACTGGAACAGGCTGCCCAGAGAGGTTGTGGAGTCTCCTTTTCTGGAGATATTCAAAACACTTCTGGACGTGATCCTGCACTACCTGTTCTAGATGTATCTGCTTTGGCAGGGGGGTCAGACTAGATGATCTCCAGAGGTCCCTTCCAACCCCTACCATTCTGTGATTCTGTAGAGAAAGTACTCCTTCAAATGCTGTATATAAATACAAACTTTGCTGCTGTGATCTCTAAGTTTATTATTTTACAAGCACAGAAGCTAAAGCTAGGGAAGGGTGAAGGCAGCTGCAGCTGGGATACACATTGCCATTTCATGACTCCCATTGTGAGTCTACAACTGATTATCTGGAAGGGATGCCTGATCCTTGTGACAGAAATTAATGACAGGATCTGGTAGCCAAATACAAGAAACAGAATATGTTCCATGGATATAATCCAGCATATCCCCCCTGGCAAATCTTCTTTCCCCTAGAGACAGGTATCAAGTCTGAAAGGCTGCTCTTTTCCATCCTATCCAATCACTTATTTTTTCTTTCCAGCATTGTATGGTTCTCCTCAAACAATAATGATTCATATGAGTCACATTTCAGATATTCTGCAGGACAGAGCTTAAGAACATCTTTAGGTTTTCTGACTATAATGTAGCTAAACCTTGGGGGAAGTCTCAAGACTACTGTCCTGATTGCTATTTCTGTCTGAAACAGCTGCAACAGACAAGTCTTCTGAGGCCTCAAGGGAGCACTTGCAGACATCCTTCTCATTGCAGAAGATGTGATTTCTGAGGTGTAACACTGTTCTGTAAACACCTTGTATTTATACAGCAACACAGATAGCAACATGTTGCAGATATAGTAATAACATCTAACCACGTGATCATGAACTATACTTCTTTTCCTCAAACAAGTTTCAAATATGTTCCATGTAAGCTGCTACCTTCTTATTTGCGTTTTCTGCTTCATGAGATCTCATGAAGCTACTGAACAACTCATGGCAATCTTACAGCTGCTGTGTCTGGTACTGGCACTTACTTGTTCTGCTCTGATGATGGCTCCTGAACAATTACCTTCACTCAAAAAGTTCCACCCAGTTCTCACAGACTTTTCCATAACAACTTTTACCTTCCTCCATTAAACAGCTGTTGGAACACAGCTTGGGTCTAGAGGTTTTGAGGCAGCTTTGGGCCACTGATTACAGTTGCAGTATGGCAACACAGTTGAGAAGAAAGGATCAAAGTCAGTGAGAAATGTGAGGAATTAATTTTTTGTCTATGGTTTGGTTGGGTTTTTTTATGTTTGTATTGTTCTGCTAGTTTTGCTGTTGTGTGTCTGAATTACATTGTGCATGACCAAAGAATATCAGTCACAACAGTGAGTGCCAGTTACACTACTAGCAACAAGATCAGGTGTTGTCCTGTCAGATGAGTTGACTTCTGCTCTGTCCCTTCAGTCTCAGTAGCAGAACTGAGGAGACATCATCTAGGCACCTGTACTTTACGCCTGCTCCCTGAGCTCTGCATTCTTGACATGCTCTGTGTTACCCAGCAGTATTATTGGTGCCCACATGGAAGATCTACAATAGTTCAAGGATTGGGCAAGCCTTAGCAACATCCTGGAAACTGTCCTCCTGGCAAGCAGCAAACCTCCCAAGGTACCATCAGGGTAAGTCAGCAAACTCAGCTTCCATCCTCAGGTGGAGTGCATTTCCAACAGCTATCACATTCCTTTTCCCTTTTGTGCAGATACAAGGTGTGAACTCAGCTGGTTCTTATAAATCACCGTTTGTTCTTCTCAGTGACCAGGGCAAGGTACCTTCTCTGAAGTTCCTGGTGGGGACACCTGGTCTTGTGGTTAATGTCTGCCAAATGCTCGACCTTCATTCTCCCCTCCCCCCCCAGCTCTGTCAGGATTTAGGCCAAGAAAATTAGCACCATTTGGTGCTGCAAAACATGCTCTTTGGTGTACTGAGATCATTGCTGCACAAACTCCCAGCAGCTCTACCCAGTCCTGTGGGGAAGGACCAGGTCCCAGGCATCATAAAGTTCCTGGAACTGTTAACCTGCTTTTCTTTGGAGAGCAGGATGTCACTAACCCTGCAGATCCAGTGGAATCTCTCATTATGAATCCTCTTGCCAGTAAGATGCTCAATAAGCTATTTAAGAACATGTTGAGCCTGACTGGAAAACACTCAGCTTCCTCTCTTGTCCTGACAAAGGAGGTTTAATTCATTATTGAATCTTATTCCTCCTCTTTGGGCAGTCTCTCAAGGGGTTTTTTTTTGATGACTGAGCTATAAGAAGATGTGGTTTTGCATTTTTGTAAGCAGATGATGCGGCTTGGAGACTGGGTTTAAATGAAACCTGCAGGAATTTAAGGTCCCACTGGGTAACAGATAAATGCTGTGTTATTGCAAGCAGCTTCAGCAGGGCTGTGGTTGCATGTAGGGCTGAGGTAGTAGTTGTGTGCAGCAGTTCTGAGTCTTAGTGTTCTGGATTATGAGTTAATTGGCAAATAGAAGAGAGTGTCTGCAATGTAAGTTAATGTTGCAAAAAGATCCTTGTCTTTCTACCATATAAGAAATACTGTGTTATGAAATGATATATTTCAAACAAAATATAGAATACAGAAACAACCCACAAAATGCAAGATGCAGAAGTTAAAATGCACCAATGCATTCTGTTTAGCTGAAACAGAGCTGTGTTTCTTTTTCAGTAGTTAGAATAGTGTTGTATTTTGCTTTTCAGCCTGGGACTTGTTATGAGAGAGACACTGAGAACATACCAGTGTTTGCATTTTTGTCTCTGGAAGTGAAGGACTTTGTGTTTTGTTAGTCTACAAGCGCAAAATTCAAGGGGGTGAGGAATATTGAAATTATAAGCTAAATTGACAGTTAGATATGCCAATGGGGTATTCCATATCATATCAAATAATGTCTATTATATTAGTAAGGGGCCCTTCCTCTTTTAGGGCTCTCTGGTTTTTTGCTTGGGCTCTCGCTCTTCCAGGTTTGCAGTTTCGGTTCAGGATTGTTGTTCTTCCTCCATCATTATCTGGGAACGAGCTGAGCTCAGTCAGCGGGGGGTGAGCAATAACATTGGGTGCAATTTTTTGTATATTGTGTTACTGTTATCATTATCACTACTATTTTAATATTAGTATTATTTTAAGTTTTCTTTCTATTATTAAACTGTTCTTATCTCAACCTACAAATCTCCTTATCCTTGCTCCCCCACCCCCCCCAAACCTCTCCCCTATCCCCTGGGGGTGGGGGGGGAAGTAGGTGAATGTCTGTGTCGGTTGCTAGCCAAGGGCTAGCCCAGTGAAACTATCACAACCAAGAAACATGTTAAGATTATTTTCTTTTAAAAATGTTAGATAATAAATATAATTTTAAAACAGTATAATTACTATTACAGTTCTTTTTTCTAACCAGCCAAGGGTGTTGTATGGTGACTGCAACATTTAATTTAGTCTTGAAGGCAACCTCAAGGATAACCATGAATTTTCTTTGACAGTTGCTGTAAATATTTTACATGGCTCTGAAAACACAACTGATTTTATGGAAACAAGAAGTATTTCTCGGTATGTTTAACAGTATTAATTACAATTCAGTAACACTTTCCAAATGAGATTGCCTTTAGGATTGTGTGAATTAAAGTTTCTAGTTGGACAGTAACAGATGGACAGGGAAACTTCTGTATGTCTGCATCTTAGGTGCCTGTGTACATTGATTTATAGGGCAAATAAACAGTATTCTAGACTCAATTTTCCTTTCAATAGCACGGGATAAAGCTTAACAACATCAATAGTAGCTACTAACTTTTGTTATGAGTTATTATCTTCACTGTTCTCCTAGGTTGTAACGCTGCTCTGGGGACCACATTTTGCGGAGGTAAATCCCTCAGAGCTGCATGCTGCAATGGATGTATATGGAGAAGAAAATAGCTGTGAATCATAAATGGGCATACAACAATAGAGAATTATCCCAGACTAAAATCAAAAGTGATATTAAGCATCAGTAAAAGTTATAGATAAGTAAATCAGTGTGAAGAAAGTGCACAGGAGTGAAATGTAGTCAGCAGAGGAAAGGAGGCAGAAGTCTGATATTTCTTCAGAACAAGTGAAAACCAGATGTAGTTGGGCTCTGATACACATTTGTGTTGGTTTCCTCCTTATTCCCTCAATGAAAGCAACACACTCTTATTTTAGCCTGCTTGATTCAAATAACTTATTAGGCATTTGTTCTACTTTCACTATGTATGATTGGTGTTGAATTTGCTTTGAACAAGGGCTGCAAGCCCTGCCTGGGAAATGAATATGGCATTTTTTTAAATGTTTAAAAATTGTCTGAAGAACTGCCAAGGCTTTGCTGTTAGGAAGTGCTTGAGACAAGGCTGATGTTGTCAGGTCTGGACAGCAGGAAGCTCTGTTGCAGGTGTTCCTCTGTTATCCAGTGAAAGGACTCTGCTTTCATTCCTAGTCAGGAGGACCAAAGAGGAGAGTTTTGACCTGTGGTATGATCAGTCAGAATAAGAACTTCAGTTTATTGCTCTGTTCCAGGTTTTGTGAGTAAGTACCTGCATATTTTATTATTATTTTTCCTGTTTGTCAGCTTCCATTCTTACTGCCCTGGTACATCTTTGACTAAGTATCCTTGTATTTTAATTCTTGGTTACATCTAGATGTGTGCAGAATTCTTAGGGAAAATAGCACAAAGAAATGGTGGGGACTTATCCCCAGCATTCATACATGTGTAGCATGCATGCATCTCATGATGTCTGCTTTATTCTAACAATAACTGCCAGTTTTCATAAAGGATAATGGATCAGTCTGCTCTCAGTGTGAAGAAGGTGTCAATGATCTCGAGTTCTCAAAGTGATTGTAAAGCTCAATGAAAGAATACTTACAAATCATATGTAGATAAGTATCACGAAGAATTGCTATTAAATTCCATGATTCTATGAAAATGGTCAGGTTTGAACTTTTGTTTGCTTGATACTTTTTGCCCTCTCTATAGTAGCTTATAATGTAGAAATGTAAGACAGTTATGACACCCAGAGCTAAGAAATATCTGCAAAAAGATTATACTGTCAGACAACATCAATTATTATGATTAAAACCTGATGCAAAAATAATGCCTGTCCTAGAATCCCCTTGCTGATATCCTTGTAATACATACATGGCACTGCAAACATCATTCATCCACAGGCACTTCACTGAGTTTGCCCTTTGCCTAAATCTACAGTATATAGTACCTATATAAAGCAGACAATACTTGATATGAATCCTCTCTGAAATATGGTCCGTAAGGAACAAAGTCAATGCAACTAAATTATTTACAGTAATTTAGGTGTATAATAACAGTTTCCTAATATTTTTCCCTTGTATTTTTGAGTTAAATGCCAAAACTGGCCTATAGTAGTGAATGAATGAGAGAATTATGATATAGTATATAACATTCACGTCACTTTTATTCTGCAGAATAAATTTAAATGAAATACACATTACCTGAATTGTTTTTTTCTATCTGAGTGAAAACAAACATGTTCTTCTATAATCATTGTGCTATATTACCCAATTGTTCTTCATACTTGTCATTCTTTCCTACCTTGTGATTAAAAGCAACTGAAAATGGTATCTTGCACAGCCTTTTCTGAAGCCACATTGACCAACCTGAATTACTAATTCCTGATCCCATCAGAAAACAGGAATTGCTCCAAACACAAGAAAACTTGGTGGAAGTTAATTCCTTCTAAAGAACCATGTAGGTGCCAGATTTTGAACAACGCAGTTAACTTCTACTCACTGCAACCAGCCCTTTGCAACGTCTGATCTGATCTCTTGCCTGGCTGTGCAGATACCCTGCTACCCTGGGTCCATTTCCTGAACATGTTCAGTCAAACCACACTGTCAGCTACTTTTCCAAAATTACACAATCCCAGAATTACCTTGATTGGAAAAGACTTTTAAGATTATCGAGTCCCATCATTAAACTCACACTAAGTCACCCACTGAACCATGTCCCTCAGCACTATGTCTACATGACTCTTAAACACCTTTAGGGATGGGGACTCTACCACTGCCTTGGGAAAACCCTTCCAATACCTGAGAACTCTTTAAGGAAATAAATTCTTCCCAATATCCAATCTCAAGTTCCTCTGGTGCAAATTGAGGCTATTTCAACTTGTCCTGTCACTTGTTCCTTGGTTGAACAGACCCACCCCCACCTCTCTGCACCCTCCTTTCAGGTAGTTGTAGAGAGTCATGAGGTCTCCCCTCATCCTCCTTTTCTCCAGGCTCAACAACCCCAGTTCCCTCAGGTGTGAACTCATCACACTTGTTCTCCAGACCCTTTCCAAGCTCCATTGCCCTTCTCTCGACAAGCTCCAGCACCTCCATGTCCTTCTTCGGGAGAGTGGCCCGAAACTGAACCCAGAACTCAAGATATGGCTTCACAATGTTGTGTATAGAGGTAAGATAACCTCCCTTAACTTTAATAAATGGCAGAGGTGGGTGTTTAGGGATAAAAAGTGCTATGGGTTTTGAGAGTATACTTTTACTAGTATAAACACACAAATGTTATAGATGAAGTGGATGTACTTTTTGCTACCAGAGAATTTTCTTTAAGAAAATTTATAACACATTGTTCTCACTTACCTAGATATCTAGACAACTACATGACTTCACCAGTAAGAACTAGAAGGCACAAACCAGGATGTAGTTATGATGTGGAAGATTAAGTATGTTCTCTGATAAATTGGACAGTGTAGTAGTACAAGGAACAGGGAACATAACCAACACACATGCCAGGGGAGGTCCTGTGATACATAGTGCGGTGCTTTGGAGGTATCTATGTTCAGAAATTCTCTGAGTAAAGCCAGAGAAGGGAATAGGTCTCTACGCACTGTGCTGTGTGAGAAAGTGGGAAGCAGGATCCCCCCTAAAAGGGTTTTGCTTGAAAAGCTGAATTACACCAGAATCCATGTATGGAGCTAGTCAAAACAAATAGTGATAAAATTCTTTCAGGAAAAACAAAACAAACCTGAAACAAATAGATTTTGAGAAATATCATTCTACTAACATTTTTGAAGTGGAAAAAAAACCTACTTAATTTACCAAGATGAGAATTATCTGTTTGAGGAAGTGTTGCTTTTTGACTCCAGTCTCATTGATTTGTTTAATTTAGTAAGGTTTTACAACATTTTCGAAGTTGTATTTGTATACTACAATAAGTAGGAAACGTACTTTGTTATTTAGCACTATATAGACAAATTGTTTCAATGTTTCTGAACAAAATGACTTTTCTATTTTTTTTGTATTAACAATGCTGCAGGTGCAGAGATTTGAAAATCTGGATTGTTTTCTAGTTTCAAATGACAACAGTTCTGGAATATTGGTTTGGTTTTTGTTTTTTTCTTTTCTTGTAAAAGAGATGTTACATTTTCTGAATATTTTGGTTGCTAGGAATTCGATTCTGCAACTTTAACAGACTTAAAGCAAGACAGATCGGTTTAGGTGTGCCTATAGATGTGAACAAACCTCAAGGAACTTCTCAATTTCCAGGGCTTTTCCAAAAGCATTTTTCCATATTAGTGCACTGTGGTCTAGAATAGAAAAGTGCAACATTCAAATTAAAAGCTTTCTTATCTATTGTCCTGTATGTAGTAAAAAGAAGAATAGAGAATTTTTTTCCTAGTTCAAGTTTTTAAGGTGATTACAGAGCTATCTTTTATAGACCACTCTCCTGATGGGTGTGTTTCCTAGGGGCAACATAGAGATCTCTTGCAGAGTTCAGGGCTGGATCATTGTTATTTATTTGTGTCTTTGAACTCAGACTTATTTTGTTGTGGTTAAGAAACCTAACTGTTCTCTTATCTTTCCCTTAAGGGCAAAAGTGTCTGAGACATAAAGTATTCTGCAAAATTTTCAGGGATCCCTGAACATAGACTCTTGACTATTTGAAGCTCAGTGCCTTAACAAAGAGATGTTACGGTGTCCCTGTGTTCAGCCGTGCAACACAGGGATGAAACAGGACTTGGAGCCTCAGGGGATGCAAGATAGGAGTAAACATGAAATTGTTACGCATCTTTCCTCCATATAATAAAGCAGTAATACACATACATTCCTAGCACTATATCATGAAGTCAATGAATAGAACCCAGCAGAGTATACCAGATGGATATCTGAAAACATAATTGTAAACTTTTCAGGTGGTGCTTTTGGATGTTGGGGAACGTTCTAAAATTTTAGAGTTCATAATGAAGGACTGCTGTTTGGTTTTTTTGGGTGTTGCACTTTAACAGTATAGTGTATACTATTAGCCCATTTCTTGGAAGAAACATTACTTACATGGGGTTATACTGTTACTTCTGATAAAACACGGGACTCAAATTGGTGCATCAATGTTTTTGATTTTGATACAATACACAAAACTTTATACAAGGAGGAAAATGCAGGCATTCTTCACTGACACTGTACAGGATTTGGTAACATGAGCTGAACAGAAGAAAGGAAGTGCACTACAGAGCCAAATAATCAACATAAACAATTGTTTCTATTGGTCTTTCTGTCTGGTAGTTTAAAACTTTATTAGTCCTTATTTGTTTAAAGGTAGTGTCATTGAAGTTTACCACAAATATGAACATTACTCTCACTAAATGTCACCAGAACAGATCCACAGAAAGCATAATGCACTAGGGAAGTGTGAGCCTGAAAGTGATTGGATTTTAGCAACAAAGAATGTAGGAAACAACCTGATTTTATGCACTTTAAAAGGGAAAGCATCCATGATCATAATGCATTTACTCTCTGCAGCTCATTATCACTTAAACTCAAGTACAATATTAAAATTAATTTACAAACTTCTCAACATCCTCTGCTGACTTTCTGCCTGAATTTATAGAAGTCTCTGTACATTTGAAGTGTTCTACAGTAACTACAGGGGACCAAGCCAATGCTAATTTGTAAATGAAGTTATCTTTACAATCACATTCATCCTCTAGCTCGTGCTCAGAATTCAGCTACAACCCGGTCACAAACATCAGACAGAATAGTTAGGATAGTTGCCTCCATAATGCATCAGAAAAGTAAGAAAAAAATCTTTTTACTTTTACATCTTGGATTAAAGTTCTTTCTTATTTGCTAGACAGATAACAGATACACTGTGGTCCATTCATTACAAGAAATAACACGATATTTTAATCAAATAGAAAACCATATTTTCCTGGCATTGCAAAATATATCTATTGATAATATTTAACAAAAAATGTACTTTTATTTTTCAGAATGATATATTTGAAAGGTAATTAGGGACATAATTTAAAAAGACACTTAGAAAAGCAATAAAAGGATGATATTGCAAGTTAACATTGCTTTTAAGAATAGTTCCATTTTTTTCAGCCCATAAAATAATTACCTAGAAAATTAGATCCATGTAGAGGGGGATTCTGACTGAAAAGATGGCTGAAAAGATAAAAATAACATTTTAAATGATTGTCATAATGGCTACTTGAATCCTTCATAAACACAACCAAACCACATAACTGTTAATTCAGTGGAAAGACAGGAACCATAAAAGTTATTGTTGGAAAAGTTATAATAAGTACAATACAGGAATATTATAGAATGATTATACCACAATATAGAGTGAGAATTTACATCTTAAAATGAATATACTGGATTAATGAATGACATTGAAAATGTTAAATATTTCATTGCAACTGCTGCATTCACATGGAAATATTTTTTGATCAAAGCTGTTGCAGAATAATTTAAGGACCTTATTTAGATGTTTTTCCATTCCTTTTAACGAGTATGTGATCTGGATCTCTTTTATCTAAATTCCCTTTTTATAGAAGAGTCATGTAGATTTACAAAGTCATACTTAACCAGCTGACTCATAGAAAGGAAGTGACAGTGCAGTCTTGACTGAAATAGAGACTTTTATTTCCTTGGGCTCTTTCTTTCAGTAGGATTGTGGAATGAATGAATATGTAACACTAGAAGACAAAAATACAAAGGATAATCTAACAAGGAAAGCTTTTATTCGAATGATAGTAACTAGTCTTTTAATAAGAGAGGCATGTATCTCACTGTTTTTATGACTTCTTTTGGAGTAGACAAGACAGTGTTTTTTTTCAGGTCAGGTGTGTCCAACATTTATGCCACTGCTTGGATAACTTGGGAAAAGTGAAGTTAAAAAGCACTTCATTTTGCACTCTAGTTGTTACCCACAAGGAAACAGAATGCTGTAGCAAGGACAGTTAAGAATCATGAAGCTGTCTGCCTTTTATTAACTAAAAAGCAAGTTGTCATAGAACAGTCTGCACTGTCATATGTGTATATATATATATATATGTATATCTCCTATAACTATAATTTGGATCATAAAAAACAAGGTGTAGTTCAAACCTTTCTCTAACATAAGGGTCTGTCTTTTTTTCCACTGGACAGGACAAATGTCTACCTCTAGTCTCATCTTGCATGCCACCCATGTTGCATAAGCTACATAAAATAACAGTGAAAAACTTAGCAGAACTTGAAGTTTTTCAAGCTTACAAGGAGGGGTATTTGGAAACTACATAACAAGAAGAAGTTTTTCAAAGTGTTTTCCCAGTGTTTGACAGGTAATTAGGATTCACACAGAAAAAGTAAACTGTGTAAATGTGATAACTTAATATAAAATTATATTAGACTTTCCTGCTACAAACAGTCATTGAGCTTCCAATTTGCACTCTATATTTAGTTATGATTAAAAAAAGGTGACATGCTGAAGAAGCAGGAGAAGCCATATCCAGTATGAGATACCTTTGATGGGAAGTGACATTCAATGACCAAAGAAGGGCCTTCCAGCCCTTAGTTCCACAGAAGATCAAAGGAGGTATAATTAAAATATAATTTGGCTAGAAAAATTATTCTCAAATTTGACACAAAAATGTTATGAGTGCTGGAAATTTTTGTTAATTTTACCAGTGCATTGACACTAAAAAGGCATATCAATAATAAAATAATTAAATTTGAATTTGCTGAGCTTATATAGGTTCATTAAAAACAATAGGTTCATAGTAGCTTTATTGTAGCAGTAGTTTAATATGCAAAAAACTTACTACAGAAGGTGACAGACAAGATGGATTTCCATAACTAAATCAAGATTCTGTATCTTGGCTTTACTTACAGGTCTAACTTACCACCACTCCCCCACACCGTCCCCCCAAAAAATCAGAGTACAACAAAAGATGTGAGAGTGATCTGAAAAAAACCTCAGTGGTCTCTAGGGAGAAACAAAATTGGTACTAGGATGACCTTTAAAGAAAAATCTGGAAGGTTGTATAATCTGATTGTCAGACTTTACTGCAAGATCAGAGACTCATATTTATATGCTCAGACAGGTATTCATGTAATGATCTGATTTATTCATCCAAGCTAATACTGAGAATTATTTATAAAAATGAAAGAACTGGTAGCATACAGAAGCAAAATACGGAACTGGAAAAGTCTGTATTGTTCAAAAAACCATTGTAACAGGCAGAGAGAAACTAATTCCATAAATCTACTCATTGGTCCTAATTTTTTAGTGATTTTAACTGTGGCCCAGTATTTTTTATTCTAAAAAGCCCCACCAATAACAAAAAAATCATTCTGGCTTTCTAAGTGAACCAGGCATAATAATTTTGCATCTTAAGGGTTCAGGTGAGTATCAAATTTGTAAAGAGAAATATTTTCTTTCTTAATTAACTACATTAAGATTAACATTTTTTGTTTTAACAGTCACAGAATTATAATGTTCCTCTGCATAACAGCCAAGCAAATCATTGGAACAGCAAAGAGCAGCTATGTTTGTGTTAAATTCAGAGGAACCAAACTGTAAAATGGCTTCAATTGTGCCTGGCATTAAACTAACATATTATGGATAATGTGTTTGGCCAAATGCCATCCTTTCTACTTGGATAGATGAACAAACACAAAAAGAGATTTAATAGAGGATGTTTTTGAATGGTTTCAATGTTTGTAAACAAAGAACTCTGAAAGCTACTGTCCTATATAACTGATTGGGAAACAGGATACACAAGAAATGTGTCCATTGTAGCTAGATAGACACCATGTTGTTGCCATATGAGTTCTCAACAATTCCACTGTAACTTTCTCAATGAGCAAACAGACACAAAGCCAATATTGCAGCTGAGATGTTCTTTGTTGCTTTTCTTAGCTAGGTTGCTTGCTGACTCAGCAAAGACCTCAGGAATGTTGTGCAGAGGTTCTTGGTGCAGTGCCTCAGATATTGGCTAAGTAAGGTAGTATTATTTTCCTGCTTTAGTGCAGCCTCATTAAAGTGTTTGATGCTGTGTCTAACAGTGAGTTGAAATGCACAGTATAAATATATCTTTGGAGGAAACAATGAATCAGAACTTCCATCAGTTTCCTACACAAATCCTTGTCTTTCCTACAGAATTGATCAATAGTTCAGGTTCATTCAGTTTGGTCATAGTCCAATAATCTTTCACTAGAAAGAAAGTACACCTGGGTACTTCTTAGTGGCCCTCTATTCCCTTTAATTCATCACTTCTCTAAGCATAGACTAACTTTTTTTTTTTTTTTGCCTGTTTTTATTTTGAGACTGTAAAAGAAGATTGAGTATTCATTGTGTAGCTCTCTTAAGGGAACTCCCACTGTAGCCTTGCCTAACTCACTGCAGTAATAATTTTTGCTTACCACAAAAAAAAAAAGAAAAAAAAAAAAAGTTAAAAAAGTGGCTATGTAATTCTTCTGTCTTCTGTACAAGGACGTAGGTCATAGTCTTTTTTTTTCTGTCTCTCAGCAACTATAGTAGAGGCACTCATGCCGAGAAAACATCTCTGCTTCCATCTTGTGCCCAAGAATCATCCTTCATCAAGTAAGTCTTCAATGGTTTGGAAATCATCTGATTGATTTATGAAATTCCCCACAGAACAGTTATTGTGCTGCAAAAGCAATTGTTTAATTTTGCAGCTTTTTAGTTCATTCTGAAATACACTGTGTTGAAAAAGCATTTAAATACATCAAGTCCAGATATGTCCTTTTTTTTTTTTTTTTAAGGTTTTGATTCCAATTAAGAGACAGTAGTGGTGGTGGTGAAATAATAATGAAACATCATGTAGTCTCAAAGGATTCATTGTCTAGACTGTACAAAAAGTAGGAAAAGCAAAGACTGTCTTGACAAGCTTTTTATTTAGAAGTCAAAGGAAAGAAATGCAAAAATAAATGACTGAAAGCCACTGGTCACAGCCTATAGGCTTCACTGGAAAAAAAAAAAAAAAAATCAAACCAAAACAAAACAGTGTCAAATTTAGGAGTTCAGCAGTTTTCAACATGTAACCTACAGGAGTTTGGGACAGAAGGGCAATATTAAATATGAAGGACGGGTAAGTGACAAGGCTGTTTTCTAACATCTCAGATTTTCTATGCAGAATTTGCACATCCCCTGGAAAGTTTTTTAAATCTACGATTCAAAAAAGAGTTAATATTTTGATTGTAGCCTTTCATTTTGTGATAGAAACACAGCTCTATTTCAGCTAAACACCAGGATACATTTTAAGCTCTTTCAATAGAATTTTAAGCTGGTTAGACCTAGTGTGATAGATTATTCCAGTACTAATTTTTGACACATATTATGGGACCCTCTTCAGAGTCCGTTTGGAGGTCTTCATGTATTTGAAGTAACTAAGATCTCATGAAATCTGCTGAGAGTGGTTAGTTGAATCTGTGAAGCTAGAGGGCTTCCCGGATGTAGCAGTTATGTCAGAATGAGCTGAAGTAGCTCTGGAAGACTCTGAAGCTAATTGTACCAGATAGTCTGAGCCTAAGATAATCTACATTGTTAGTTTTATATTTCTGGTACAATTTCTCAATTTCATTTACCTTTGGTTTGCTTAATGCCATTGTATTTATCTTCACATTTACTGTGATTGTATACATCAAAATACCTTACACTTAAATTTGATTAATTTTTCCAGTTGAAATTAGCCAGCCTGTCTGTTTTTTAAGCAATAGAGAAGTGTGGTAAGTTTATCTTAGAAATGTACTTTAAGATAGCATAGGACCCTTTGGACATCTGTTTTATTTTTTACTCTAAAGGAAGTAAAACCCACTGTCATACACTGAGCAGTGAGGTTCAGGTGAGATAAATCCAAGCTATAATTTGGTTTGGTTGTGGGGTTTTGTTTTGTTTTTTGTTTTGTTTTGTTTTGTTGTTGTTGTGGGGTTTTTTTGTTGTTGTTGTTTGTTTTGTTTTTAAATCTCGGAGGAAGAAAGCTAGATATATGGGAAGAGAATCATATCGAACTCCATGACTTTGGTCTTGGTTTCCCAGAGGGTTTTTGGGGATAGGCTTTATGACATGAGAGGAAAGAAATCTCACACCTAGCCTTACAACTTTTTCCAGATAAACAGTAATTCAATGGTATCTTGACATAAAATAAACTTGCTACTAACGTTGTTACATAAAAGTATAAATTGCAAGTATACTATTGATATTTCCATAGCTTTAGTTATAATTCAAATCTATTCTTATTTTCATGTTGTAGTTCTCTATTTGTTTTGGTTTTCTCTGTGCATTTTTAAATCTATTACTTTCCTATGCTTTCTTAGTATCTGTGAGAACTTCTTAGAAGGAATAAATACAAATCATATTGTTCCACATAAGCATTGCAGCTGGAGAGCTAGTAAGAGCTACACTTATACTCTGCAGACATTTCCATTACATCTTTGACTGCTTAGTTGATTACAACTTTCTGAAAGTTTCAGGCTTCAGGTTACCTATTTGGAGTCTTGGAATAACCTTTTTTTTTTTTTTTTTTTTTTTTTTTCTTTTCTAAATATAAACATAGCAAACGAAGTTTTCTCACACATTCAGTATTTCAACATTAAGCAGAGCCCAAACATGTTGTGAAAACATGCACGTCTAGGAGAGTTACGTTAATGGATTGCCAATAAATCCAATATTGATCCAATTAGCCAATTGGCATTAGAGGCCAATCTGTATCATACCTTCACCTCCAATAACAGGTAACCATTGTTGCACCTACACATACATATCACATGTCAGATACAGCCACACAGCTACAGACAACAGCTCCATGCAACAGGACTGGATTCTTTTGTTCTACAAACAGTGGATTTTGCCTACAGAATTAAATAAATTCTTCTATTGAATGTCTTTCTTGGAAAACTTAGTGCTCCTGTATGTTTTAGTTCACAACATGGGAACAGCAATACGGAACTGTTACAGAACTGGTCAGAATCGGGGACAAAAGTAATCCCATGGATGGAAAACTTTCTCACAAACATCTAAGAATCTCCCATTGCAGCTCCCCTGATGGTTCGTTTCCAAATCTGATGTTTCTTGTGGGTGACTTTGCCTCTGCTGTTACCAGCCACACAGGGTCAAGATTTCTGTGTAGATTTAAGGTGTCTGTCAGATTATTTAAACTTCACTAGTCCTGACAAAATAAATTGAACTAATTTTTTGCAAAACTATGTATTTCTTTGCTTCCTCCTTTGAGGGTTGGTGTGGAGAATTGGCTCAGAAAGAGAGGTC
>NW_010312646.1:0-293 GCF_000700745.2 Antrostomus carolinensis
GATTGATGATGGTGATAATGATGATGATGGTAATTGAGGATGATTGATGATGGATGATGATGATTGGTAACGATGATGGATGATGAGGACTGATGATGATGGATGATGATGATGGATGATGATGATGACGGATAATGATGGATGATGATGATTGATAATGATGATGATGATTGATAATGATGATGATGGATAATGATGGCTGATGATGATGATGATGATGATTGATGATGGATGATGATGATGATTGATAATGATGATGATGGATGATGATTGATAACAATGATGATGGGGAT
>NW_010312646.1:526-757 GCF_000700745.2 Antrostomus carolinensis
AATGATGATGGCTGATGATGATGATTGATGATGGTGATAATGATGATGATGATTGATGATGGTGATAATGATGATGATGGCTGATGATGGTTGAGGTGGTGGAACCCCAAAACCACGTTTCTATTTTTCCTGCAGCTTTTCATCACCGTGATGGACAAACTGCGCTTGGAGATCCGCGCCATGGACGAGGTGACGTCACGGGGTCCAACCGCCGGGGACCCCCCCCCGATT
>NW_010312647.1:0-69463 GCF_000700745.2 Antrostomus carolinensis
CTTGTTGAACTTCATGAGGTTAGCAAAGGCCTGTCAAGGTCCCTCTGGATGGCAGAAAGAAAGAAAGAAAGTTTAAAGAAACTGAGGTGGGACTAGCATGTCTGTGGTTCCCTTGGTCTTCCCTCATGTACTTTTTGTGGATTGGAATAATATTGGCTAACTTCCAGTCAGCAGGGACCTCCCCAGACTCCCAAGAACTTTGGCAGATGATAGACAGGAGTCCTGCTATAACATCCACCAGATCCTTCAGTACTCTAGTACGAATCCCATCAAGCCCCATGGACTTGTGAACATTCAGCTAGTACAGCTGGTCCCTTACAGTTTCAGTGTCCACAAATGGAAGCTCACTGTTCCCACACTGGTGGTTCTCTGACTCAGGGGATCAGGCAGCCCAGGGTCTATCAGTATTATTAAAGACTGAGGCAAAAAACACATTGAATGCCTCTGCTTTTTCTTCATACCTATTAATCAGATGACCATCTTCAACAAATATCAGTTCAATGTTTTCTTTAGACCTCCTCTTGCTATTAACATACTTTAAAAAGCCCTTGTTATCTGAAACAACACTGACCAGTTTCAACTCTAATTGAGCTTTGGCCTTTCATGTCTTCTCCCTGTGTAAATGAACCACAGCTCTGTACTCTTCCTGCAAGCCTAATCTTGCTTCCAGAGGTTATACAGTTTCTTTTTCCTCTTGGAGCTCCATGAGGAGTTCCCTGTTCAGCCAAGCTGGTATTCTGCCCCATTTGCTTAACTTTTGACACAGTGGAATTGCCTGCCTCTGTGCTTTTAAAAGGTGGTTCTTAAAGGCTGACCAGCACTCATGGTTTCCTAAGCCCTCAAAAGCATATTCCCAGGGTACTTTGTTGAATAGCTCTCTGAACAGCTTAAAGTTTGCTCTCCAAAGTCCAGAGTAGCAACTCTGCTGTCCTTTTTTCTCATTACACTGAAAAGTTTAAACTCAACCCTTTCATGATCACTGTGGCCAAGGCATCCACCTGCCATCTTATCCCCCACAAGTCCTTCTCTATTCACAAACAGCTAGTCTAGGAGGGCATCTTTCCTAGTTGGATCACTGAGTATCTGTGACAAGAAATTTCAAGATTTCCAAGACCTGCCCACCACAGCAGTATGACATTCCCAGTTGGTGTCTGGGAAATTGAAATCTCCCATAAGGATAAGGGCTACCAATTCAGAAATTTTTCCTAATTGCCTGTAGAATAACTCATCAGTGCTTACATCCTGGTGGGTGATCAGTAGTAGACACTGACTACATCTCCTTTGTTTTCCATCCCCCTAATCCTTACCCAGAAGCTCTCAACCACGTCACTAAGTGTGAGAGTTCTGCAATCAAACCTCCAGACCTCTCACTTAGGTATAGTGTGACGCCTCATCTTGCCTGCTATTTTGCCATTGTTCAGTTAAATGTTTATTCTGAACTTACCCAGAGGTATGAAAATTCACTAATAAAATACATGTTTTCTCCTTTTAATTTCTTTAAGTATGTCTTCTTATGTATGTTATAAATTGAAAAAATATAGTTGTCTTGGAAAGGATCTATTAAATCTAATCTATTTCCAAGTTTGATTTCAAAAGTTTAGAACACCTAATTATTCTTATCTGACTTCAGTAACATTTGTGCATGTTCAGATCTTTTAAATTATAATACATCTTTTTTTTTTTATTCTTCTATTATTGCTTTATTAAAAATACCTATAGATTTCAATATATGTATATGCAGAAAAAAGCAGTAAAATGACAACCACTTCCTAGTGGAAATCAGTAGATATAAGACCTATTTCCAGAATTGAAACTTCTGTGATGCACATTTTGACTATTGTGATATAAACATAATGCATGGGGAGACCTGGGGGTGCATAGTGAAAGAGCACTTGCCTGGAAATTTGCCTCAGTCTGTGAAGGGAGACATTTTACTGGGTCTGATAGGAGTGGTTTGGGTTCCCGGGGCAGACAGAATGGAGAGGGGAGTCTCTCTTGGTGATGTGTTTTTCCTTCCTTCCCTCTCTCTGCTGGCTTGTGTATTTTCTAGCCTGTACATCCCTGAATGTTTTAATTTGGTCTTTTGTAGAGTCCTCCAACGTAGAAGCCAAAACTTCAGTTCCAATATCTATTCACTTCTGTTTCTGTTAGGATGGATGTGATCAAAATATCTATGTAGTTTGAGGTGTCTCTAGAAGGCATTAGGCTACAAAGAAAATTACTCTTCTTTACTATTGCAAAAACATTGGAATGGAATAACAATATATTTCTTAAATGTAGTTTATGTTGTTGTGAAATGTCATACTTGCCTTGAGTTGTCTAGACTGGAAAAGAACAGCTGTAAAAAGAATGACAAATAGACGTTTTTCTTCTTTTTCTGTACTGAATCTATATTAAGGAGATGCCGCTCCTCTCAGTAGAGCTAATGAGTTGGCACTGAATTGAAATAAAAATCAATGTTTATAATAGGTGGCTGTCCTAACATCAATACTAATATTTCTTAATCTTAACTTAATGTTATAGATATGAAATCAGTCACTGCAAGCAGTTCTGAATGATGTATGAAATGAAAAATCCCTGATCAAGGCACAGAATATGTACAGACAGCAAATATGTTAGAGTTATATAAAATGTTTATGTCTGATGCAGCCAGAAGATCCTAGTTTCAGTTGGGAGGGCATGAGATCTTCATGAATTGAATAATTAAATCACTAGCCTATCTTGCTATTGCATATATTTTTTGTAACTTCTTTGGCAAATACCTACTTAATGACAAGATGAGTAGTACTCATCTTAAATCAAATTTTAACAAGTATGTCACTAGTGCTTCAAATATTCTGATGCAGATGTTACAAAATCTAATTATGTTACCTTTCTATAAATTGCTCCCTCCTTTACTTTTCCCCCTTCTCCAGCAGGGAAATATGTCTCAGTATATGGATAAGTGAGTTAAGCACCTCCACTTTCTTCCTTGATATATCTATGTCCCTATTCCTTATATTTTTCCCAATTCTTTTTACTCCATCCTCTCAAGATAGCTTTAAGATGTTGCACTTTTATCCCCATGAACTCTGTGTCCAGCTCAAAACTGTCTATTCAGATTTAACAGATGTCTAATGCACTAGTGCCAGGTAGATGGGTTTTACACAGGATTCCTTTGTACTTTTGGGTAGTTCCTTAGACAACTTTAAAATACTCTGAGAAGTATCTGCAGAGTTGTACACAATATGTTTAATAACACGTAGTAAAATATGTTCTTCCAGTGTTACTATAGACAATAAAATTTCATAAGTGGGACCTATGCCTGACTGCTTAAAAAGAAATGCACTCTGTACCTCTCCCATGTATCATAGGCCATCTACTTCTGAATGTAGTACTTGACAGACAGAAATTGGACCAGAAACCAATGCTATGCATGATATAACTTGATAGACAAGAATGGTACATCACCTAAAGAGCTTCTCGTGTATACAGTGACATAATTTCTACAGCTTATAATGCCTGTTCCATATAGTGATAGTTTTTTCCCCATTGGTTTCTGGAGAAAAAAAAAATAATAATAAAAAAATATTGGAACTATTGATGGCTTTATGTACAATGCTAAGTTCTACCTTTAATATATTTTGTCTTAAAAATACTAAAAAGTGTGTTTTCTTTGTAACGGTGGTCACCATGTTCAGGATGGTGATTTTTGTTGTTCTCCTTTTTCGATATCTTAATTTAAAAAAGTCAACCCTTTTCCCCTCCAGTATTCTTCCAATTTCAATCTTTTTTCAGTCACTTCCCAACTAAAGATATTAAATGAAAAAATAGAAGCTTTAAAAGGAAGCTGAAGGAAGAACTACTTACAGTCTACAGTAAACTTTATGGCTGTTTGCAAAGTTGCTTACAAACTGTCTAGAAATTCAGTTACTTTATTTTTCCTTTGAAGAATGCTTTCTGTTATAGGGGCTAGGGGATGCACATTTACATGCTTTGTAATCCAAGTTTCCTATCAAGTGCTGGTATTCAGACTTTTATCTCATTTGTATTATCCTTCACTTGTATAAAACAGTAGCAGTTTTCCCAAATGTGGGGTAATATGAGACAAGAGTATTTAATATACCAATTAATTAAACACTCGGACGCTATCATGTATTTCTGAAAATTTAAGATTCTTCAGTCACTTGTACAGAATAAAGTAGCTGTGAAATTGGAAAGGGTTTAGAGGAATTGAATTCTATTCTATTAGCTTCCCACCCCCCACCTCCAATTGATCAATATCAACAGGGGCTTTTCAGATACTTTATCTTATACTTTGACTGTGCTTTCTTTGATCCCCTTGAGAGAGGGGGATGCTTGAAGATGGTGAGAGGAAGCCATGAGACCTGACAACATGCAGTCTGTAATAGTTCTCTGTGAATGAAATGAATCACAGCTTTGATTTAGACACATTCATCACTACTTTGGCTACTTCAAATAAGGCTAACATAGGAGTGGAAAACACCAGTCACCTTTATTTTATATAGCTATTCTTAGAAGCATGTTTTCTTTTCTTCCAAAGATTTGCAAATGATGTATAACAAGGTGAAGTCTAGCTGTGGGCCAGTAAATGTTATCAGCTTTGCTATGACAGTACCTTCACTGTAAGAACAGGGTACGTGTGTTGTAAACTATTGCATATTAACACTTTGGTCTCATGAATTGCAAACTTCTCTGATACGTGTCTCAGTGGCAGCCTCTACTAATTAACTCAGACACTAATTGGGTCAGATGAAATAAAGTAGACAGTAGTCACTCAAGCAGACTAGAACAGCCTGTTCTCTAATAGCTTTTGACAGAGGGACAAAAAAAGAACTTGAAATATTACAGACTAGCGCTAGCCACCACTGTGTACTAAGCATGGTTATTTGTAATGAATATTTTAATACAAGCTGAAACAAATGTTAGTCCTCCACGTATGGTTAACCCACCCTCCTCTGCCTGTGTTCTCCATGTGTGTGACATGAATTTTGATGGTGTGTGACCATATAAAACATTAGTCTGATTTTTTTCATAGAAGCAAATCAGAAAACCTGGGAGAAAATACATAAAAGTCAGAGCGCTACCAAGCTTTGCATCTATGTATCACTAGGTGGCATTTGCTGAAAACAGTACAGCTATTTCATTTTTTACATCAGAAGCTTGTGTGAAACACTAGGTGCTATAGGCATAATTTAGACTCTGATTACTTGTTTTAAATCCTGATGCTTCTTTTGGCTTCTTTGTTAGTAGTTGACAGTCTATCATTAAGAAAGTTTGTGGGCTCCTATTTTCCCTTTTTGATGTATGCTGTTCTGACTGGCTCATGAATAAACTCCCTTGTCCTTTGTTTTTCATTTGAACATGAATAGAAACCTAGATGGTAAAAATCTCCAGCTAAGGAAAGACACGATTAGTCTAACAGTAAGCATTTATCTTCTGTTTTCTGAACAAAACAAAAATAATTGTGTATTTTTCATAGAAGTTATAAATATTTAAATTGTGAGTAATTTTATCTATCTACATAACCTTGACTTTTTTATTTTAAATATTTCTCCTATATTATAATACTGCCATGCAGTGCCTCTGTCACAGCTTACTCAGAGGTGGCCTGCTGATTAACTTAACACTGCCCTCCAAAGTTTAAAAAACACAAACAAACAAAAAACCCCAAGAAACCTACAGCCTCATTTCCTGGTAAGCAAAATTCGCTTTTGGCCACAGTTCCTTTATCACAGTTTTCCTTATCATAGTGCGTGGAACAACTTTCCTGGTGAAAACCATAAAGGCTAGGGCTGTTTAAAGTTTTTCAAAAACATGTTTCTTATTTTGTGGGTTTTGCTGGGGTTTTTTATGACATTGCTGAAATACAGGATCTGCCAGTGAGATGTTTTCTGGTATGTAACTCTTCTCACAGCGGTGACAGGAACATTTATAATGCTGGGGTTCGCTTTGAGCTGGCTTGGTAACAGCAGCCAAGGTGAGAGCACTTGCCTTCACTTTGAATTAGTTTCAGCAATTCTGAGATCATTGGTACAGAAGAGTAACAACACTTATTATGAGTTGTCACTAAATGTGCTGTGTACACAAACCAGTTTTAGTAGTCTTTAACTGATGAGGTTTTTCCCAGTGCTGGCTATACATTAGGGCTCGCAAGGGGACTGCTGCTGCCATGCTACCTGCCTGGGCCTCTCCATCTGTCCTAATGCTTCAGTCCTTCATTCGCAAGGAGCAGTGTACATGTGCAAAAATAGGCATGTGCTCTGAGGCGGGGGGGGGGGGGGGGTGGGGGGGGGAAACAACAGGTACTGATTCCCTCTTTCTTCTACTAATAATTCCCATTTTCTCTGTGAGGGTACAAAAATGGGTTAAAAGTAAGAGCATCTGAAGCCAATTACTACAGACAAGACGTATTTAATCTATTTATCGCACCTAGTCACTCCCTCAAACAAGTTAAAACTATTTTTTTTAAATATCAGTTAGGTTCTAGCCTTTTTTCCAAGTCAGAGCAACAAAAAGAGTTGGGGCTTGAGCAGCAACTAGTGCTTGGATGTACTGGCAACATGATTTCATTGGTGTTTGACTGACAAAAAGTTGATAATATAGTTAAATCATAGAATATTATGCAAATGGCAGTGGTTTCAGACAGTATAGTTCTTCTGTCATGGGGATTTGAGTTGAAGCAAACATGTTACCTCATTTTAAGATGTAATATATCATCTGCAGTGTTCAGAAAATACTATTATAATCATGGTGTGATGCTAAAATAGCATGTGCTACTATTAATATGTTATTAGGCCTACTTTTCATTTGTCAATATGTGTATGTGGCATTAAAAATAGATAATAAAAACTGCTCATACAAAGCTGAATATCCAAATGAATTATTATATATTTCTATGTAAAGATAGCTTAAGTCGTAAGCTGAACTCATTTCCTTTTGAGTATCAGCTTCTCAGGCAGAGAGGAATAGGTTTGTTCTTTAGTTTTGAGAAGCAATTTATTTTTTTGCAGAGGATTCTGATGTACTGAAACATTGAAGCTTCTTAGGTTTCATTTTAGGAGTGATTTCCCTTTGGGAAAAACTTCATGGATCCAAAATAATTGCTGGTTAGAAAAGAATAAAAGAAAACCAACAAACAAAACCAGCAAAGCTTGTGTTTGTAAAGCTGTGAATAACTAAGAGACTACTGATTCAAGTCCTTCTTCTTGAAAATTTAAGGCAAGGGAGGGTTGCCAACATTTGAAGCACATATCCTGAAAGTCAGTGTGGTGTTATGAGATGGGAGAAGAAAGCAGCTGCCCCTCTGTTCCTGTTCCCTTACCCTGCTGATAAGAGGAGATACAAAATCAAGGCTCTTTTCCAGCCCTGCAGCTAAGTCATGAGCTACTCCACTTAACAGCCAGCCTTCAGAAAGGTTATTGCCTATTAGCAGTTCTGCTCCTTCCTCCTGGGTCAAATCCATAGACACAGAGAAGTACAATCAGTTCCCAAAGTGCGTATGTGTGTGGTAAACCAGAAAAAGGAATAGGACTAGGGCAACTGCTGGGAATACTATTACCAGTGTATGAATTTGAGATGAATAATCCGTGTTGTGTATACTTAAAATTTTCTGGAAATGTGAACTGAAATGCTGTTTATTTTCTTTATTTTTTCTCTCTCTCTCTTTTTTTTTTTCAATTTTCATTTTTGTTATAAAGAACATGGTGACTTTAAAATTAGCAATAAATTGTGCTCCTGCTTTTGTCTTGGGAGTTGCACCTGCTGTAATTTATTTAGGGGAAAGGGCTGAGAAATGGTGTGGGGTTTTTGTTTTTAACAAACATGCAGCAAATTACAGGAATTTGTTCAAACCTAGATCTATGTGAACATTTCACAGCTCACAGCTGCCCATTATTGTTTTAGACATCATATGTAGCTTGTTTGTGTTATTCTGGTATTTTTGGATTCTAGTCAAATCTTTTTTCTCTCTCTGTAATTTATTTATTTATTTATTTATTTATTTTTTTGGAAGAGGCTAATGATGGCCTGAGGAAGCAGATCTCACTGTGCTGGTTTGCCGCACATGCTTGGGTTGTCCTTTTGTTCAAATCCACTGCTTCCCAATGTATGATCTTCTGCCTACCAGATGTCACAACCAATGCCTCATCCCTTTTTCTTTACAGAAAGAGATTGTCTCTGCCTTTTCCTATTCTACTTCTCCATATTCCACTTCTCTTTTTTTCACCTAAACCAGGGAAAAAGTGTTTTCCTCCCCTTCTGTCTTCTACTCTACCCCACTGTGCCCCACCCATCCCTTCTTCATCTTTTGTTGTTGTTTTCTTTTCTTCTCTTTCCTTCTGTTCCAGGCTGGCACTCTGCTGTATTCCTTATCCTTTGTGCCTCTCCTACTCTTATTCTACCCCATGAATTCCATACTGGTCCTCAAAAGCCTCCACTCTGGAGTTTTTCCCCTAAATAGATAATTAGGCAAAGTTAGGTCAGAAGACTGAGACCTTTTATAAATACTTGTAATACCTTGAAGAATTAAAAAAGGATAAAAGTCAGGAAGCAGTTTTCCTTAAATATTTGTAATGAGAGAACAATTTTAGCAAATATAATGAAATTAGAAAAATACAAGGTTTCTCAGACTAGGGTTCGATCTAGGTAGGCCTATGGTGTCAGTAGAAATCCTGTAGGTTGGGTCTTATAGCCGTTCTCTCTTCAGTCCCCTGAGCAGCAAATACAATCCCTCTCTCTGAGTTCATTGAAGAGAGGGGATGAGGGGGAGCAGAGCTGAGATTAAGTCTTTTTTGTATAGTAATATCCCTGCTCCTTTCCTAAATTTGCCTTGAATCTTACTACATATTCTCAGTTGATATACTATTTCTGGGAGGATTGAGTTGTACTTTTTTCTTATATTAATGAGGGCTTTCTGGATGCTGAAGTCTCCCATTGCTGATGAGCTTTTGAATAGGTTCATCAGTGTTTTGAGAAGCCTGAGATGGTCTGATTATGGTTATTTTACTCAGGTTCCACACTAAAGTCTCAAGGGGTAGCAAAGGGAACAGGGAGTTTTAACAGTATTCAGATAAAGTCAACACACCGCTCATCAGTTTATTTATAGAAGACAGACAAAGGATTGAATGTTACTTATTGCCTTGCATGAGCAATAGACTTAAAATCATTGGCTGTCTGTCAAAGCAGTCTATTGTATTTCCTGTCAGCTTGTGAATGTCTTAGATGACCTCAATGACTAAAAATCAAAGCTAGTCCACTCAAATATCATTCAGTCATTGTATTGCATTGATTTCTTCTTCCCCTCAGATAAGCAAGAATGGGAAGGGAACATTTCTCAGCAGTTGTAGTTACTGGCAGAGTATTGTAACAATGTGCTGGAAATCTCTAAGAATAGTGAGTCGATGGAGCCAGAGTATCAATAATGTAACTATCTGTGGCCTCTTTTGTTCCTAGTCCTCCCACCGTTGCTGGTACTCACTTCCACTCACTGAAGCCTGGACTTTTCTAAATCTGCATTGTTTGGCTGCTAGAAAATCAAATAGCAATTTTGATTATTTTATTCTCTAAAGCACAGTGTTTTGATGAAGCTGCAGTTGCCATGAATGAAGGAACTGACACCTGCCTTAACAGACTTCTTTCAAAGTTTCCAGATAGTATAGGGAACTTTATATTTTTTCTTTTATTTTTCTTTTTTATTATTTTTTTCCTGATAGTTGCTGGTAGGCAAAACATAGCTATTAAATTATAGTTTAACCCAGCTCAAGGAAACACCAAGTAACAGAATAAGACAAATCTCCTTCTTTCGTGTTTGTTTTCCAATCTGTGATGGAACTGCTTGCTGAAGACTGCATAGAATCTATCACACAACCAAGCCTCTTATCACTGCCTGTCTCTGCAGTGATTCATATATTCTATATATATTATGTAATGTCTTTATTTACACCTTAAAGATGATGGTTGGTTGGTTTGTTTGTTTCAAATTAAAGCTTAGAATCTGAGGATATGGCTCATTTCCCATATCCCTGAACCGCCAGTGCACTTCTGTCTTCTAATTTTCAAAAATAGGCTGTACTTACTCTTGAGGAGTTTCCTAAGCCACTTGCACTGGAAATCACCACCCATATTTGTGGAAGGCAGAATGCAGATGGTAGAAAAGGAAGGATCCACCAAAGACTGGAAGCTTCCTTCCCCCTACTCCATGTTTTCTCGGGGAGAGTGGCTTATATCACACAAATAGAATAATGTAGTGACATATATATTGTGTGTTTCTAAAACTGGATTCATTTAAAATCTGCTTGGTATTCATCAGCTCACATGGTTTGAAAGTATTGGGGTTTTTATGACTTGTTAATTCTGCTGTATGCTTTTAGAATAGTATCTAGAGTATACTAGATATTTTGTTTGGGTTGTTTTTTTTTTTTACTGTTGCCATTTTTTATTTAAAAAATAAAAAATTCCTGGTGTTTGGGGGATAGAAAAATAAGTGTAGTTTACTGAGAGATGACAACATAATGCTGCCTTTTTGGTGGAAAATAGATGGTAATTTCATTTGAGTAGTAGGTTGCAACATGAAATACTTCATTAAGTATCTAGGAAAGCTGTCTGGTAGCCACTTGCCATTAATAGCATTTTTGTTCTGTTGAGTCCTGATTGCGTGTTTCTAAGCATTCTTCAGTGTAGCACTTGTCTCTATTAGCCTTGCCACCTGATTAAATCTTAGAACTGTCCTTTTTCAGATTATTAGCTCAATTAATGCTGCACTTTCTTTCTTGGACATAATTTCCTGTGAGCTCTAGCCTGGAATAAAACTTTTAAAGTCAAATGTGCAGTTAGCTAATTCAAGAGGTTTGTATTCAGAATTGCAAAGCTGGATGTTCATCCTACCAGAAATATATCAGAACTGTAAGATCCATTTGTGAATGTGTTCTAGTTAAAACAAGGCCTGTGCAGTGGTACTAGTGACTCAGTCTAGTGCATGAAAATTAGATAAATCTCATAGGCCAGTATGTATATATTTTTTTTAATTTGTTTGTTTTTTTTCCAGAAGGCTTTCTGTAGAACTCAATGTGTTCATTTTTGTGAGTTCATAACCTGCAGGAAGGAGGTTAAGCCTGTTTCACTCAAAGTCCAGCATTTTGAGAAAAACATATTTTTGCTCTGGAAAGTGATCACAGTATTATTGCAATAAAGGAATTCAGGATCTGTGTGGTGTTTCACGTTTAGATTTAACCTAAAGAGATCAGTATGTTATTCTGCAATTCTTCCAGCTTGAAAGAAAAGAAGTAAACACACTATATTACCCTTGAATGGCTGAAGGAATTACCTGCCTGGACATTTGATTATTCTTACTGCCTTACAGTAAAATCACCTGCAAGGGCATTCATCAACTCACTGCTGAATGAAAGTGGCAGTTGAGTGTTCTTGGCACATTTCTACAGCACCCAGACAAATGTCATTCAGCTTGCACATCTAGCATTCAATCCATAAATCTAGGTTAGGAGAACATTTTCTGAAAAGCATTGTGCTTACTGTGGGGAAATCATGCCATGCATTACCAAAAGATCAGTTCTTTTTTAGGTTAGGAGGCTACTACTAACAAATTGCTATGGTATAGACTTGGTAGAGCAAGCATCTAGAGATAAAAGTGTTTGAAATGATCTCTGTATAAAAATAACAGCAGTGGAATAGATTTGTGTTTGCAAAGGTAGCAGAGCATTGCCTGAGCGTTGAATAAGTTTCAAACAGTAAAATTGTGGGTTTAGCTCTCATTTTCCTCAGGAGACCCTGGTTTTTATTACCTTGATGGACATGAATTAATTGGTGACTATAAGTTGAATCTCTGGCATATATCTTTATGGAAAAAAAGAAAATAAAAGCATGCATTGTTATCGAATATTCTATCACAGTAGCCCAGAGTGGGAAAGAGAAAGCTTGAGCAGTTTGAAAGAGGCGGTTTTGCCTCTCTCCTTTTGCCTCCTAAATCCCACATAGTCTTCTTCTACCCCATTTTAAGGTTGCATGTGGCATTTTTATCAGAGATGATTAAATAGAAACAGCTACTTATATGTAATATTTTATATAAACTTGATGAAGAAGTTTAGCAACCTGGTCTAGTGGAAGGTGTCCCTGCTCATGGCGAGGGGATTGGAACTAGATGATCTTTAAGGTCCCTTCCAACCCAAACCATTCTATGATTCTATGTTTGTAATACAACATCAGATTGAATATATATCTTCCACCAACAAAATGCATCTTCCTTCTCCCATCTTCTCTGTATTTCATGTGGTTGGAGTAAGTCAAAAGTACATAATAAACAGCTTTCTTACAGTCAACAAACAGAGAAGTGATGCTTGAGGGGAAAAATAAAATTTTTAACAGCTTTAGCATCATTTAATACCAAAAGCCTGCATCCCCGCCACATGCTGTTGCTTTTTGTAACTATTCAACTATCACTTGCAGCCAAGGGATGAAGCAAGCAGCACTTTTTAGGATAGGGAGCAGTAGAATTCTAGAAAGTTTATTGTAGCAAATATTCATATATTAGTGCCAGAATGTATGCAATGCCTAACTTCTATGGTGTGTTTCCAGTAGTAGTATTGCATTGTAAATATTTTAACTCATGATCATCTAAAAGCAATTAGAATACACTCCTTCCTGCATGCAGAAGTTTTTTATACTTAAATAGTAGCTTTACAAAATCTAGAATTATTTTTCCATGAGTCTATTGTATTGTTGAGAATGGAAAACATTCTTGTGAAAGGCATGTTTAAAATGCTATTGAGGTCAGGTTTTAAGAACAAAAGATATATTTGTATCAGAAAGATTTACCTTCTCTTGTCTCCTTGGAGGGGTGGAGGGAGGGAAAGCAAAGTACATTATTAATGCTATGAATTTCTCATGTACCTCATCTGTACCTGTCTTTCAGTTCAGCTGAATCCATTAACATTATTAATTGTTGAACATTTCAGATGGGAATTTAATATCCCTTTTTATTTAAGAAGGGTACAGAATTTTACTTCAAACCAAAAGGCAGCATTGAGTGAGCTTTATTTCAGTGTAAGCATTTTGCAGCCTTTTCCACATATGGCCTTTAATACTAATTTAGTTTGACTTTGTCGTACAAAGAGGTCTGCCCTTCTGTATTATTTCAGGCATGATGGCTAATAGATCTTTTTTTGAAAAAATGCTTATTAGGTTCTGCTTCGAAGGTATCTTTCTCTTCCCACCTGCATAAAATACATCAGAATTGCACCTATGTATGTCCAGTTCCATTCTTCATCAAGATTGTACTTAGATACAGAAATCAAGGCCTAAGATAATCATCTCCCTCTACAATGTTTGTCATATTAAAGAACTGAGAAGGAATTTCATGTATAGGTGAATGAACGTGTGATTTGTTTGTTGTTTTTTGGTTGTTTTTTTTTTTTCTTTTTCCACTATAACAATTTGTGTCAGGTAAATAGTCAGAAAAAGCATAAAGTATGGCGGGGGCTGCCATTTCAAGCCAGAAGGCTTCACTTCCTCAAGGAATTTTTAGTTTAAGTACTTTTCTGAAAGTGCTGTAGAAGAGTTTCCTGCTGCCAAAGCCATTGAGTAACATGGTTTTTTATACTCATATGAAATTAAAAATTTAAACGGGATATTTCAGATCCTACTGAACCATGCTTCTTTCCAGAACAAAAAACACCACAAAGTGGGTGAGATGAGCTAGGGATGTAGACCATGACTATGAAGGGAACCTGTAAGCTTTCAAAAGTATATTGATGTAATTGTCAAGGACAGAATACATCCAAATAGGTGCCTTGAATGTGTTTGAATTATTAGTGGTAGCAGCTTTACTACAACACAAGACTGAAGCTTTAATCAATAATATTGTACCATTTTGTTGAATAATTCTAATGAAGTACTTTACTTTTCTCTGGCAGATGAACGGGAAGATGTTCAAAAGAAAACATTCACAAAATGGATAAATGCACAGTTTGCTAAGGTAATTAAATATTTTTATTTATTTATAAAGCAAAATATGGTTTATGTATTTTTCAAAAAACTGATATTCCTTCACTGAGGCTTAATTTTCAAGATAACAGTTACAAGTTTTAGGTATTGCTGAATGCAGTTGACTGATTTATTATAAAAAATTTCCAAGTTTTATTCTCTCAATTTCAGTAGGGATTGAAATGTAAGAAGCCATCCTCCTCTCAAAATATTCTCTGCCCTAATTTATTTTGTCTTTTCTCAAACTAGTGATGCAGATTTATTACTGTTTGTTGAACTCCTTTCTTCTGTTCCTAATATACGGAGGAATTTCTTCTATTGGGCTTGTCTTTTCTTGTTTCTAATTGCAATCACAAATTTAACAAAACCAGATGAATTGGAGAGGAGCAAGGTCAAAGATAAGAGGTGTGATCAAGTCAGAAAATTATGAAAGTCAATTATAATATGTTTTGAAATAGTTATCTTTGTTAACTCTTGGTGAATGGTAAAGTTCTCAAATGTACTGGAAAAAAGAGCAAATAACTAAATTATTTAAAGGAGCCCCACTTGGCTGTATATAATAATTTTATCTTTAATACACAGGAAAAATTGTGCTCAAACTATTAATTTGATTAAACATTTTTTAAATTCCTGGAGAATAATTACTGAACTGTATTTTCTAGTAGTAAACTAAAGCAATCCCATAATCTGTCATTTTATCAGCTAGGGAATAGTTGTCAATAAACAACAATGAAATAGTAGCTGTGATATATCCTCTGTTTAGTATGGCTTTTGATTGTATCCCATCTGATTCTCCTCATTAAAAAAGAAGGGTAAAATAATCTGAATATGACCACCATAATGTTGAAAAGCATGCTCAGCAGTGGTTCAATCAAACAGGGAGTCCCACAGGACATTTCCATGGTCTGGAGCATTTTCTGATAGTGATTCAAATGATTTAGGCAGCACATATTTATGCTCAGCATCCTTATAGCAGAGATGTCCAGCAGTTTGGAAGACTGGATCAGGATGAAATACAGTCTTGAACAAATGGTCTCAAATTGATCGATGAATTACAAGACGAGTGTTAAGTATTACATTTAGAACAGAAATAAATGTATGCATACAGAAAAGGGGGATAACTGTTCTGGTAATAATAAAGCAAAAAAAAAAAAAAAAAGCTCTGGGAAGTGTGATGAATCACAAATAAAATGAGTCAGCAACATGGTACTATTAAAAAAAAAAAAAAGGCAAATTTATTATGGCACCATGGTTCAAGTTTTTTTTTTTTTGCCTCATGCATCACCCCTATTTTGAACAGTGTCTTTTATTTAAACAATCGATCTACCAAAACCCCTTGATCTTTAAATCTTGGCCAAATTACTTTTGTCCTACAGAATTGTTATGCATAACAACAGAATAGTTGGTCTGAAATGGGAAATCACATGTGTCTGGTAAGCTTAGTAATACCTGCTGGCTGCCTGTATGGTACACATGCAGAAAGCATGGCTTGCTCCTCAGTGCAGTCACATACCATGCAAGTTTTATTTCTTTCTAGTGTTTTCAGGACAGAAATACAGGAGATCCTGCTTCTATTCTACTGTAACATGAGCAGTTATAGTTAATAGCTGTGTGCTGTCCTCAGACTGTGTTTCTTCTTAAGACCAAGATATTTTGGGAGAGGTGGTCTTCAAAAAACATTAAAGTGAATCTCCATGTGAAATATACAGCTTATCCCCCTTCTTCTCCTGACTTGTTTTCAGTAGTTCAAAACCATTTCTGTTTCTAGCTATGGAATTGATTTCAGTTAATGGGCTACTCCTGCTTAGTGATTTCTCATCATTGTTAGCTTTGTAAAAGTGTTAAATAAATTACTTTAATTGTGGAATTGGTTTACATTTCCTCCTGTGTTTTGCTAGAGATGCTGTCTTGAGCAGATCAGACTACAGGGTCAGAATTAAGATAGAGAAATATACTACATCACTTACTTCTCTTATTTGTGAATAGTGAAATTCAGGTCATTAATCAACTGTAAAATATTAAGTGTTGAATGGACAATTCCTACCCATCTACCACACACTATAGCTAACCTCTCACACACTTAACGGAGTCCAAGTAAAAGCATAGTTCTAAATGTTCTAAATCTTCATTTGTATTGGGTCTATAGTGCATTGTCCCCCAAGGAACTGTATTCATATCCTGAATATCCAGTGTCTAGAGTACCTTGGCATTAGTACACTTATTCTCAGGCTAAGTTTTGAAAATACTCACATTTGCTAACTGCTTTCACATGACTAGTAATATAAATACAAGTAACACTTCTAATGTCAGAAGTTGCAAATTGTTGATTTTTTTTTTTAAATTTATGTGTCAAAAGCATAACTTGAAGAACCCACATGTAATTTTTATTTGTGGGGAAAAAACATCTATTGTTTGAATCACAGGCTTAGAGGGAAGTACTAGTCCTTCTGGCCATCCATGCAGTGACATTTTAGTTGGATCACATGTAGATACTCTGGACTTAGATGCGCTGAGTTCAGTAATTAACTCTGCTACCTCTTAGCTAAGGAGTCAAGTCCCTAACACAAAATCCATGACAAACTCTCAACCACACCATCTTGGTAGATTTCTGTCTGTGATGTGCAGACCTTAGAAATCTCTGGAGTGCTAGCAAGACGTCTGTGAAAGGATATCCAGGAAAAGCTAGCAGAACTGTCAGCAAGATTATAATTGCTATAGGCGAGGCTGTGTCTCTCCGAACTTTTTTTGTCAGGTGGAGTGAGGTGCTTTAAATGGAAAAACTGCTGAAAATGCATTTACAGGTCCCTCTTACAGCTTCTTTCTAATTCCTGCTCCTTTTACTAGACAAAAAGTGGATTATGCAGAGAATCTGTACTTTAAAGATTACAATATGTGATTCATCTATAAGCAACTCATAATTGTTTCAGTAAGATAGGACAAAAGTTGGCTTTAAATGTTTGTGAGTTAAAACACTTCATAAATTAAAAGTTATAACAGAAGTATGAGAATGTAGTTGAGACCTTTGTGTTTTTCCCTTCCTAATCACAGACAATGTGTATGATTTTCTTTTGTATTATTCTCTTGGTTTACCATCTAAATGGCATGCAATAAGTTGAAACTCAAAGCAACTTTAAAAATGTGGAGCGTATTACTTTAATATCACTATTTTCAGAAAGATCTTTTCTTTGTCCTCAGAAGAAGTGTATTTATAAAGTAATGAAGTTCTGTAGGGTGTATGTAACAATAGCAAAGGAATGTTTTGTAACCTAGTTTTTATTAATAGAACTATAATTAGAACTCTCACAGGAGATATATCTAGTCCTGGATATGATAGCTTTTGCTCAGATCTCAACCTTTAAAAATTGAAATAACTGAAACCTTTGTTTATAAATTAAACACAAAATCTTAACTATGTGTTTTGCGAGAATGCAAATATATCACAAGCCCTCAAGCGTAGCAGCTCTCTGCTGGAACTTTGAAACAGCCACAACAATTATGTTAACAATGCCTGTACCTCATTTTAAATGAGCTGATGTTGCCTTAGTGGTTAAACATTTTCAGTTGTTCACTGCATAATAGGCTTGAAAATAGAAAGCCTTACTAAAGATGGAAATGTTCTTTACTTGCATGTAGGAAAGAGCTTGTAAACAGCAATTAATTTAAAAATGAAAACCTGAAAATTCCAGCACAAAAAAAACCACAACAAAAAACAAAAAACAAACCCAAAACCTCCCCAAAAAAACAACCCGCACCCTAAAAAGGAAAGAGCATATTTCTATAACTAAAGAAATATTGGCAATTTATTTTGTTCTTTTATTATGGAGTGAGAGTTTCACCCCTTTGGCTTGCAGCCAAGCACAGCCTGCTCTCTCACACTCTCCCCTGCCCTCCAGCGAGTAGGGGAGAGAATTGGAAAGAAAAGGGCAAGGAAACTCATGGGTTGAGATAAAATGAAATTATAGTTATAACAACAGTAATAACAGAATATACAATTGAGTGATGCACAGTGCAATTGCTCACCAGCTGCGGACTGATGCCCAACCTGTGCCAGTCAGTGATCCTGGAACCCAGACAATCCCCAAAACGAAACCCCGGAAGAGCAAGCCCGAGAGAATAACCCCGTCTTCCAGTCAGCCCTGGTTATTATACTGAACATGACGTGATATGATATGGAATATCTCATTGGCGTATCCAAATGCCAATTTTAGATTTTGCTACTTACTGTGCTTCTTCCCTCCCAGTCCTTTCACTTGCAAACTACCCAAATGCGATTACTTGCACTCCAGCAGCAACCAATAGCATTAGTACCTTATCAATGCTCTTTTCACAATAAATCCTACACTGAAACTAAACTAAGAAGAAAATTTATTCCAGCAAAATCAGGACGTTGAGAGAGTCTCAAAATACTGATAATTTTAATGTCAGCAATAAAACTATGTGTTGTGAGTACAGAGAAGGCAAGCAGCTCATAATTGTAAGTTTTGATAGGTTGAATTTTAGATTATACCCTTATGACTAACTGGAGGTCAACAGCTTAACCTGTAAGTGGGTTTCATAAAAGATTGGTAATTTGTGAATGAATTTTCAACATTTTAATCTGTAATATATTTTTTTTTTAATAAAATTGCTTGTAAGTTCAGAAGTTTAAATAGGTTGTCCACATTTCTGTACAAAAGTTTACAAAATTCAACTACATAGTCAAAGAAGACATTGGATATGATAGTACACTTTTTAATGTAAACACCAAAATTATTGATCATCAGCCAGGTAGGAGCAAGAGTCAGAAAACAGAGAATGGTAGATTTTGGAGGGGGGTGGGGGGAAGGAGGCCAGCAAATTGTTTAATTTTTTTAATGGCTTCTCTACTTCTTGCTTTGGTTTTCCTCCTGTTGTTATTGAAGAAGGCAGAGTATGAAAATAGATTTAAGGATATCCAATATTTCATTACTTAGCTTTATGGAAAACCCAGGTTATTCAGTAAGTAATATTTTTAATGGAGAATTTAAGTTATGAAAAAAGGCAGCTTTTTATAGGCAGATGGAAGTCTTAGGAACTAGTTGTTTGTGTGGTGACTGTGCAATTAGATTCTCATTCTTGTAGTGATTGTGTGAAGAAAAATAGAAAGGATGAAGCCTGTGCCAAAGAAGGTAAGGTTGATGGCCTAATTTAAGATATAAGTGGCTAGCAGAGTAACAGTCAACAACATTAAACTGAATTTTTACTAATTAAGTCATTTTGAATAGCAGCTAGATTGTTGTATTCAACTGATATATGCAGGGATAAAAGTGACACAGAAGGGAGCATTGCTTACAACTTTAGTCGAACTATGTAGCGGTTAAAATAATTTCCTAATTCCCCAGTGTTTGTATGTGGCTTATATGATAGGAGGTGTGGTGACAGCCTCAGTTCTTTCTCTCTTCTTGAATTAATGGACAACCTGAAGTTATTCAAGACTCCTATTCACTTTAGTGGTTTCTTGCAATTGTAGATTAAATGCCTTCTGCATAATCAGGTAACAAAAACTACTGATACAAATTACCTTTGGAGGAACTATGTCAAATATTTGAGAGACTGAACTACCATAAGTCTGGTATCTGATAGAAAAATTTGCAGTGATAGGGGTTTTTTTTTTGTTTGGTTTGGGTTTTTTAACACACCTGTTCCATTTTCTGTGCTATTGCCTGCAATGACTTCATATTAAATTTTAAAAGCCACTCACAACAAAGCAAATTCAAAGTGTTGAAGACCCTAGAAGGGGGAGTGGTCTGGTGAAGCTTTGTGGAGAAGACAATAATAGTTTCAATTGTCAAATCTCTTTAAGATTTAGCTTCTCTGGAAATGTGTTACCTCCTTTGACTAATCTATGTCAAATATGTACCATTTCTTTAGCCATATATCTGGACTACAATTAGTAATCAAGAAAGGAAGCTGGAGGGAGGGGGATTGGCAACAAATAACAAAAACATAGGTTAAAATGTTCAGTATTAGCTCTGTTCAAACTGCTATCTTGACAAGTAACATATAGATCAAATGAAGAAACTGAAAGAGGGTAGGTTTAGATTAGATATTAGGAAGAAGTTCTTCACTGTGAGGGTGGTCAGACACTGGAACAGGTTGCCCAAGGAAGCTGTGGCTGTCTCCTCCCTGGAAGTTTTCAAAGCCAGGTTGGATGAGGCTTTGAGCAACCTGGTCGAGTGGAAGGTGTCTCTGCTCATGGAACTAGACGATTTTTAAGGTCCCTTCCAACCCAAACCATTCTATGATTCTGTGAAGACAGCTGCTTAGATGAGTGAGTGACCAGTAGGAAAATTAGAGTTAAATCCTATACTTGGAGGTTCAGATCAGTGTGCTCAAGCTTCACTGATGTCTGCTGGTGTGTTGTATTTTCTAAAAGCAGTAGTTGCATATGGATATCTTACAAGAAGAACAGAATAAAGATCCCTAGCTGTTTCACATAATAAAAGGAATCAGTAGGGTGTGCTGGTGTTGTAGGATTTCAGTTTAAGAATTGAGTTTTAGAAAGTAAATCAACCCTGACTTTGCAGGACAAACTTTAATATCATTGTAGACAAGTTCAGAAAAGTTCATTCTCATAGCTGTGGTGCTTTAGCCATTTACACAGAAATGAGTGCCTACACAAAATCGTGTTGAAGAAACAGAGTAAATAAATGTTTACTGTACTGAGCTCCATGTTGCCACAGATTAGCCTGCAGCCATTCCCAGTCAAAAACATTTACATCTAGTCCTGTATTTTTAGTTTGTTGAACCAATACCTCACACTGCAGTGTAGATGTATTCTCAAGCTTTGTAATTTTTTTTAATTTTTTTTTTTTTTAACCAAATGCAAACTAGACTCATTTGCACTCATTCTCAATTACAGGGAGGGGGGGTGGAAAAAAGAAGCTTATTCTTTTAAATTAAAAGGTAGAAAAAGTTACTGATAAATTATCCTAAAAAGCGTAATTGTGACCAAAGTAAATGAGGGTTGAATGCTGACCCTGCTTCAAGCCTTGAAGAGTAGTAGCACTGAGCAACCAACACTCACTGATAGCCAGTGATGCATCTACCAGGTCATGAAGTAGCGTGCGTTGTCATTTTACTACTGACGGTGCATATTCACAGTACGACTTGCTTCAAAAGCTTCTAGTTTTGTGCCCATATCTGTTTCCTTATTTGGGCCAGTAGAGTTACGCTGAATTTCACCAGAACCAAACTTGTGCTCTTACCCATCTAAGGAGCATTAATTTGGAGATAACTGTCAAGGAGGATGAAGTATCACAGGTAAGAACATGGACTATAGGACAAACAAAAGAGAGATTGTTATTAAAATTTTGAAATTGTGTCTGTGGTACAACCCTGATCAAATCTTTAATGGCTGCATATTAAAAGTGAATATGGTAGATGCCAGCTCAGTTCATTAACTAATCATTGGTAATACCTTTGGAGCAACCTCGGAATTTCTTGGTGGTCTGGGGGGTTTTTTTGTGGGTTTGGGAGGGGTTTTTTGTTTGTTTGTTTGGTATTTTTCCCTGAAAGAAAACTTTTGGAAAATCACACAGATTTAAAAATGCACCATTTCTGATAAATAAATAATTAAAGAAATTGTAGTTGGTATTATTTGATGTTGGCAAGACATCACGATTTATATTCATCCACCCTAAATACCTATTCAATCTGTTCTGCGTCTCTGTTGCCAGGTTTTTTAAGTGCTACAGTAAGTGATGAGAAAGAGCAGTTTACTAATGTGGAAGCCAAATGACTTTCTCTGCTACAGTGTGGCAAATAACCAGAACTCTCAATGAAGATTAATAGTGCTTAACTTTGCTTCCCAGCTCTATGTGATCAACACTATCCTTGGGATACCTAGTGTTTTAAAATACCAGGCTTTCTTATACCAATAACCTTTCTGTAATACATATTGCAAGTGCACACCAAAGGCCCATCATGTCTATTCTGTATTATTAAAGTAAAAGCTTTTCATCTTTCTTTTGAAGCCAAATGATGTTTAAACTTGGTATAGAAAACACATTTGCATTGTTAAGTGTTAAGTGATTTTCCTTTTTTTGGATATCTGCAGCATACATAAGCAAGTGTTAAGCAAAACACATGCTCAGAATTATTTACATTGATATATAGTAAATTACCTACTAGTTTTCCATATTCTACATCTTTTTTTTTTCTTCTTTTTTTTATGATGCAGTAAAATGGGATATATGTTGTGTGAATATTTATTATGTTTCAAACAAATTTACTTTAGAATGAAAAATAATATTAAAATTATTTTTACTGTATTTTTAAGGTAATACCAATGGCAATATTGACATTTATTTTACTCAGAATTTTATTCTAGAACTTCTACTATCTACTAATATATTTCAATATACTTTTTCTATGACCAAGTTGCCATGAACAGGCACAGTTTGAAGGCACAAGTACCTTCATGCTTTGAATTTTCTCATAACATCAAGTCTGTGTGCAAGCTTTCAAATTTTTCTTTTTTTTTTTTTTCAAATTTCAAACTTGCCAATTTTTATATATTTGCTTCCAAATTAATTTTTCAGCTTACTGTTGGCAAAATACTTGGGGCATGTCTCCCTTACCAATTTAATATTTATCAATACTTAACTCTGTCCAGTGTAGAGGCTTGGATGCTAGGAGGGAGTAAAATAGAGGATGAATCCCTTTGCACTTACAGTAAAAGCAAGGAAAACCAGAAGCTGAGTGGTGTCTCAATGAAGCATGACAAAAACAAAGCACTGTTTAAGAGGGAGGTCTCTATTTTCTATGTTCTTGCTAACATCAGAAGCACAAGCCACATGACCCACTGTGACAGTCATGCAGCTGGAGATGCTTTGAAAACTGTCAGTACAGAAAAGAACCTTTTCACTGAAAACGTAGAAAGGACAAAAATGTATTTGGTTATGCTTCAAAGACACAAAGACATTTGAGGTTAACAAAAAATTAATGGGACTTTCTCTATATTGTACTTGGTTGCTTTTTTTTTTTTTTTTTTTAAATGTTGATGTTCAAACAATGAAGGTTTTATTAGATGTACATGAGGGGATGGGGTTCTCTAAAGTTTTTCTTCTGTAACTTTCTCCCATTGCCAGGAGACTTTACAACTTTGCCTGTTGCGTTTTATTTTTCCAAAATGTCTAGATGACTGCAATTAAACAAGACAGCTCTTGGAGAGCAGATTCATTTTCACTTTGATGAAAACTTAAACTTCTCCTTCCACGTAATTATCAGCACATCTTTTGATGGAGCTGTGATTACTAGCCATGTCTCTCAGAAGACCTTTTGCTTGCAAGTGAGACTCACTTCTGTCTGCTGTCTTGACTGCACAGTAGTGATATGTTTTCTCTGCTTTGCCTTAGTGGGGATAAATTCAAAACTGGCTACAGTTCAGGAGCAGCTTTTCCTTGAGAACAGTGGGGTTTGCCTTCAACATAACTTCATACCCATCTACAAGCCTGATCCCCCACCCGGGGTGAGGTTCCCATGGGAGCTCCAGGCCTGGTGCCACAGCCACCCTACCCATGTGTGCAGCAGCTGTCAGGGGGGGAATCCCTGCCAGTCAGAAAGTGTTAGAGCTGTCACTGCTGCAGTCTAGTCACTCAGGATTATGTCACATTCTCAGTATGTTTTGTTTTCATGTGCAAAGGTTATGTTCCTTTTCAGAGTCAAATTTTGAGACTTAAAATGTTTTCCATTATGAGTGACTCCCATCTAAAAAAGTACAGAAATATTCTCTTAAACAATGAGCATCTGCATGACAAGACACTTTCACCATTTGAAACATGAGTAAATACAGACTACACTTGAAATGCTTCTAAAGTAATGTAGTAACTCAGACTTTTAATTTGAAACTTGACTGGATTACTAAAATTAGGAAGCTACACTGAAATATATGCATTTTGATCACAATAAAAAAAAAATTCTTTACACTCTTGTTTTTATACTCTCTTCTTGCAGAATAAGAAGGACTTCCTTCAGAAGCATTAGACATGCCAAGCAAGCAAAGCAATCTCTGCTGTTGGCAATAGAGGGCACTGGACTTTCATTTCTAATATGGTTTACTGAGGAAAATACAGTCAAGTGAGGTCCAGTGAGCTCTTTCACCTTTTCCTTTTCACATCTGGACTTGCACCTCCTAGTCTTTTATTCAAACTCTCATATGTTTTGTTGCACTTATGTCAAGTAAAGAAGATTAATCTAAAGAAAATTAAATACATGCTGCTCTCTTGAAAATATTATTGTGTATGTATCTTGGGGGGGAAATAGGAACAAGCTAAATATAGCACTACAATATTGGTCTCAGTGGTGCATATGTCTAGCTTGCAAATTTGTAAACATTTACAAATTTGCATGATTGTTGCTGGCAGTAGACATCGTCATTTCCGTGCTCAGAATTCATTACCATTATATCTAATCATCTTCAGAATCTCCAAAGTAAAACTCCTCATACAGACAAATGAGGCTTCAGTGAATTTATGTTATACTTCAAATGAAAGTTTAAAAATAAAAACAGGAGAAAAAAAATATTTTTGAGCTGCTGTCCCCAGTTATCTAACTGTACTCTTATGTAAACACAGTGAAGCTCAAGTAAATCGTACTGACCATTGCCCCTATCTGCAAAAGGCGTATCACATGCCTAAGGTTTGATGCAGAGAGGAAAAGAGAAGGTGCAAGCATGTGCATTTAGGAGCAGTGCACCCATCTCTCTTGAGCTTTCTATATCTCTTAAACAGATCCAGTGTATCTCCTTGTGTTGGTGTCATATCATACTAGTCAGGGAGGCTGGAAATGAGGGAGTAACTTGTCTATCACCAGCCCAGATGCATGCCTGCACCCCTCAGGTAGGGCCTCCACTGAGCTACTCCATCCTGTGCTGCTGTGTACCATTCTTAAACCTCCCTCTGCCTGAGGTAGAGGTTACATCTTGTGCCTCTCAAACATACATACTTCTTTCTATAGGCTGCCTTCGACATCAGGAAATTTGGCCATTCTTCCTATGTGTTTAAATACATAAAATATTTTTAAATGCATTTCTCAAAAAAACCCAACCAAATCAACAAACAACCAAAAAAAAAAAAAAAAAAAAAAAGGCTCCAAACCTCAAAATATTCTGTTGTAGGCAGGCTGAATCCATGTTACAGACTGCATTCTTGGATGTGGATGTTGATATTTCAGTGTTGTTGATAATGAGATGCCCTACCCAGTCTGTAAGCACTTACATCTTTGCACATCACTTTCTTTATTATACTTTGACATATCTGTATTGTGTACAAATACTTTCTGTTCCTTCAAAGGATGTGCTAATGGATATGATTTTTCAGCTGGATCACATGCAATTTTATTGAGGTAAATTTCTTTAAACCTTGCGCCTATATTTTAGGTCCTACCTTGCCATCGAGATAAAGAAAAAAAATATTATGAAAGATGTTCCTATGGTAGAAGAGCATTATTAGAAATAATGGCCTTGTTTGTACAAGGTTGCAAATAACCATATTTGCACAAGACCTTGCATATCTGCCTTTTACATATGAAGGGGCTCAGTCAGATCTTGGGGGCATTTCTGGACCAGCACTTCAAGAGTATGTGTTATTTTCACAGCTGCTTACCTCTGTTCTTTCTCTGATCATATATTTGGGGTGTTTTGAAGGAGAAAAAACTGCCACCTTGCACATGACATCTGCAGTTATTTCTCAACAGCAATGGCAAAACTGACAGAGGCACCCTATTAAGTCTTTGCTTAGAGAATTAGTTATTAAAAAAAAAAAAAAATCCTCTTTTTTCCTGCTCTGGAAAGGCTACCTGACTTGTAAATCTTTTTTTCTGTTTTAGTATCCCAGTCTGATTAAATATTGATATTCACATCACTGACTTTGCTAATACTTTCACTTTTTTCAAAGATCTACATGACAGGTGTTATTACACAGAATAGCCATTTTTCTTTTCTATCTGCTTTTCATAGAGTGTTTGATTGATTTGCCAGTTTAAATCCATCACATTTACTTCCTGGTAATATTAGTGTGAATATATATTGCTGACTTAAAAATAGGATGCTTTTAGTGTGCTTCAGTACTTAGTATTGGCTCTATTGAAATTAAGATTTCAGGGAAAAGGATAAAATAAGTAATTTATTCTGTTCAGTCTGGTGCAGTTTTTTAAAAAAATAAATAAGATTACTGAAAATTATAAGCTGTTGATAACAATAAGATCCCTTCCATAAAAAAAAACAAAACCAAGCAAAAACTCCTGACATTACTCTTTGAGAATTAGAATAATAAATTGTAATTCCAGTTGGTTAACTTAAATCCATTGAAAATTATAAGAATTTAACAAGACACAGGTAAGCACAGTTATCAAAAACCGTATTAAATTAGGCTGTTCTCCATATTTTATATTTTTTTCCTTATTCTTAGGCCTCATAAGAAATGGATATGTAAAGCTTTGTCTGTTCACAAAACAGGCTACGTATGTTCTATATATTCTGTAGTCTTAGAACAGAGTTCTGTGATTGTGCTGGTTTATTTTTTTTTAAAGGTATGATGATAATTTACAAATATATTCTTTTTTTTTTTCATTTCTCTAAAGTTGTCAATGATAGACAAATTTGCGTTTGAAGTCGAGGGCTAGTTTTCATTAAAAATTCATATAAAACACATCTGGCATTTGGTACAAGTAAGTCAAAATGAGACACATACTACAGTCAAGTACAAGCAACATAGTTTATCACACTGGTAGAAACAGGCTTCTGTTATAGGGTTGTATTCAACTAATGCATCAAACATTAAAAGTATATGCTCAAAAAGAGGGAGTATTTTCTTGCCACTCTGATAGCAATTACTCTAAAATACTGAGGAAGCTCAGACAGATTGCACTGAAAAATCTAAATCACAGATTTTGTAAATGTCATGTATGCATAAGATATAAACTCTAATTTTTCAGGCATTGTTAGGGAGCCATTCCTAAGCAACTAGTCAGAGCTCGCAGCAAGAGGAAAAGCAAGTCTTGATTCAGTCCTGGGCAACACAGAAGACTGTTGCAGTCAGTAAGGTTTTCTATAACTCTGACAAAAATGCATCCAAAAGCAGTCTCTTCATAGAAGAAAACAAGACAAATCCACGATAACATTTAACTTCAAAAACAGGAGCTATGCCGAAAAGAAGATGAAAAAGGAACTCAAAACAAGAAATGTTCTGTACCAACATGCACCTTGGAAGCAACATATTGGAGTCCTAAAGTGAATATACTTACCAAGGTGTATCATCTCTCAGAAACCCACATTTATTTAAGAAAAAAAGCAGTTTAAAACAAATTTTCTTAACTCCATTATGCAATGTAAGTAAGTTCAGAAGACAACAATTAAGATATGTGTCAAATTAATATGTATCTATGAAATATATGGAGATGCTGATTATATAATTACAATTTTATTTTTTTTAAAGATAGAAAGATACAAACACAAAATTAACAATAAAGAGTATCTTAAAGAAACATTAACAGAGTAATGAACTGTGAAGGCAAAAACCTAAGTTCATCAGTCAAGTTTTAAGGAAGAGATTTCTGAACAGGACTTGCTGAAGTGCAGTGCTATTCAGTCAGTGCTAGAAAACACTTTTTCAAATTAATCTTTACAATATAAAATATCTGTATATAAGGTTATCGGATATGATGTTTTACCATCCCATCTCATGTTTTTGAATACTGAAGCAGCATTCAAGCAGTTTCTTCTAGATTTTTTGCCTCCAGGAAAGACCCAGTACACTTTTGTTTTGACATTTTGTGATCTTTTAACTTCCATTTAGATTAGTGTAGAACTAAATTGACTTATGCTGTTTGTAGTAATAATTCACACAGGCTTAATTAGTGTTTCTCTTCTTACCTTACTCCATCTTTAAGAAATGTTATATATTATATTTATATACTATATTAAGAGCAGTTATTATGTCTTTAAAAGTGTTAGGATTAAGTGATATATCTCCTGGAGGGAGTTAGAACTACAAATATGATCTTTACAAAATTGGAATTATATAAAAGTAAGGAAAACAGAAAAAACTCTCTGGAAAGTTGCAATTAAAATGATAATCAGGAGCCCAAAACAGTGGGCTTTGGTTTTTATGGATTTTTTGGGGAGGTGGTGGGGGTAAAAGTTTTTATGCTGAGAACTTAAAAATTAATAAAGCAAGCATTTTCCAATGGGTTACAAGCAGGGAACATGCCAGCGAGCACATAGGAGGTTCTAGAAGATCAGGTTGTAAACAGGGCATGTTGCAGGGCAATTAAAACACTGCACCTTAAACTAATTTGCAGAGAGACACTGATGGTTGAATTGAATGACAACTAACACAAGCCATATGGAGTTATGCTGTCCATATCCATATCACATTCACATAAAACAATATTCCAGTTATTGTTATATATCTTATTACTAATGTCTCATTCATACAAAATTGCTATCTTACCTAATATGACGACAGCCTTCATAGTCACAGAAACACAAATCACAATGGCACATTTGTGTACTGATCCATTAACAGAGGACCCACCACCTCTTCAGCCATCGGTGAGAGTGCACTGTCATAGGCTCCCATGTGGCCCAACAGGTGATGGGGTGAGGATGCCCATGCATCTGGTGGGGGTGGTGCTGGGCGAGTGTTGGTGATCCCAAGGTTCACTTTTACCAAGCCGAACCAGGCTCTACACATGTAGCTTCTCAATTTGATAGCTAGCTCCACCTGTGGTTTCCTCTGGGCTCTCCAAATATGATCTACCACATCTAATCCTTATTTTGGTGATCTCTGGTCTAGGCATCCCATGGGTCTCAGTAAAATATCTCCTCATTCATCTTGCCATGATTTTATCAAGTTGTCATTGTTTTCAAACAGACAGTGTGTTTCTGAGTTAAAAACGTCACCTTAAATGGCAACAGCTGCTTTTGTTGTTAGTGTTGTACCACTCGCCATCAAGCTCTGGTTTGCATGATTGTCTGGGGCAAAGTCGAGGTGGTAAAGGAAGTCTTTGCATGCTCTCCACAGGAGCGCTTATGGAAGTTTAGGCAACAGCTTAGTAGCTAAATAATTTTTTTTCTACTTTTGCTTGCTGTGAGGGGTCATAGGAAGCCTCCTGTATTTACATTGCATGATTCTGAGGATTTGTCAATTTCAGTGGTATTAGAAGTCACCTCTTCTAAAAGAATTAAAAATACAAAATTGCAGCAAGCAATGGATCCAAAGGAACTTAAATACAAAACTGTAAGCCATTAATTGATTTGTAATCTGTGATTTACTTCAACCCTGTATCCAAAGAGGGGTGCTAATGATGCTAATATTTTTAAATTACTTTGTCTATTTCTCTGTCTGGCAGAAATTGTGCAAATTATTACACATGTGGATAAATCTGATATAACGGAGAAGAGTCAATATAGTTTTGCGCAGAAGCCATACTTCACAATTGCATTAATTCTTCAAAGGGGTCAGTACAAATACATACATATGACTGAAACAGAAAAAAAATGGGTATCTGTAATATTTTGACTTAAAAAAAAATGAAAAAGACCTCATGTTTTAGAAAGCTTCTATAAGACAGGAATAAAAGGACAGAAATTAAGTTTACACAATAAAGGGAAATTAGCAATTGAGTTGCATACAAATTTCTGTTGAGATGATGATTATCTGGTAAACAGATGTGGCAAAGCTACTGATGGTTCAGAATCATTCAGGTTAGATTAAAACAACCAAAGGCTTAGAGAGGGATATCATGATACTGAATGGCTAGGTGATTAAATGGCAGATGATATTCAGTATTTGTTTTCAATAAGAAAAAAAAACTTTAACAGGTAGAGCTTATGTTACTCCTTCCTTTGTACATACTATATTTCCTAAATGAGATGTTAAAACTCTGAGCTGTCTACAGTGCCACATATATTTTTTGATGAAGTTGAAAAAAAAAATGTTCACTTAGTTTTTGATTTTTTCATTGAAAAAGTTCAAATCATGTCACCATGCAAGTAAGTCCATCTTGAATATTCTGAACATTAGGGAACACAGAACCTTGGCTTGGGAAATTCCTAACCATAGTTTCACAGAAATTAGAGCGTTACTCTGAAACACTATGTGATTTTACACTTGTCCTGTCTTTATACTCTGTTCTTAAGGAGTGCAGGCCACTATCAGAGCTGGATGAACTTAGAAGAGCCCTTGGTTTGCCCAAAATAGCAATTCTTATTTTACTCTCTTATAATAATTTTATGCTAATTATGCATTAGAATATTCAAGTGTTTTGGGGTTTTTTTTCCCAGGAAATGAGAAACACTTCCCATAGTGAGATATTAATGACACTATATTTAGCTTAACATAAAAATGGCCCTCATAGGCACATAAATAGTAGTCCAAAAGCTGGAGGCTAGGTTGAGACTCCATCTGTGACAGAGAAATTAACACACTCCAACTCAGTTTTGGGTGGGTGAGGGAATTCAGTGTGTTGGGAGGCAGGAATGAATGCAGAGCCCAGAGGACAGATGCTGTTATCTCTAAGTAATGTCTAACTACAAAGTGGCTGGCCCAGGAATTGGTCTGTGGTGATTTGTCCTCTTCAGTTGGCCCAGCCCCAAAACTGCTTGCACACCACCTCTCCGGCTGTGCACTCTCTCTACTCTTTGCTATCCAAACCAAATATATATGAAACCCATCGTCTCCTTCAGCATAAATTTAAGAAGAGATTGTATAATGGGAGTCTCTGCTTTGATTCAGGCTCAAACTGAGAAGGGCTCTGCATGCATGAGGATCTGGGTAAAGAGTTTCAGTTGGCTGTGCCTGATGAGGTAGTCTCTTGAAACTAAGGTCTAGAGTGGAAAGCCTGGCAGTATCCAGCAAAAATCTGAAGGTATGGTAGCCCTGGGAAGGGTACATTGTTGTAAAGAAATGATACAGTACTAAAAAACTGCTAAATGGAACAAAGAAATTGAAACAAATGCTGCCACTGTTAAAATTGTGATCCTGTAAAAACGATAAACAAATCTCATGATGACATGAAAAGTGAGATTGCTGTGATTTAGGGTAGAGAAAAAATACAGCCCTGCTGGGTTCTTGAGTCTACCTTAAGTAACCAACTTAAAATCAGTTTTCTATTTTCCTTCCTAAATACTGTAGAAATTAAGGTTAAAATCTAAAATGATCTCTCCTTATATATCAGAGAATGCAAGAAATGCACTTAATATTCACACTCAAAAGTCAGTACCAGAATGCTTCTTAAATTGTTTTGGAGACCTATTGTGTAACCTTTCATAAATATCCCCAAATATTAAATGCTCGCTTAATCGCACAAGGAAAAAAAAACAAACAACAACAACAACAAACCCCAAGGGGATGAAAGTAGGGAGGTTAAACCATCAAAGAAGAAAGTACTTTCCTCATAAAAATGCACCAAACTCTTCCCTGAGAATCTGGGATGATGAGGTTATCTTTTTAGAATTAATTTTCTCATTTGTCCTTAAAAATCCAATGTTGAATGTGGTTATAAAAAAAATTGTTTGAATATGAGACACTATGACTATTATGTTCTATTTGTTATTACAGTAAATGCTTTTTATTAACTGCACAGGAAATAATGGAAATACATTTGAAAACCTCTACATTTCAGAGCTCTAAGCTATATTCAGTGACCTTCTACACCACACTAAGTTACTCAGATTTCCCCATTAGCCAAAAGGGGGGAACTGATGTTAAACAAGCTTTATTTTTTCCCTTGTGTTTTTCTAGTTGATTGAAGATGTATTCAGTTTGTGGGTTGACAAGAAATGCTTGTGAAGAAGGTCAAGCAGGTTACAAGCATTTTTTAAATCTTACATTTCCCAGTTCTATAAGACTATGAGCACAATGCCTTAATAGAAAAAATGTGCCTTCTTTGCATTATTCCTTTACCTATAAAGAAGAAAAACATATTTAATAGCTTTCTACTCCCTTTCATTTAGCTTCAATATCCTCTTCAAATTCTCTAGGTCACTGTGGTGTATTTACTCTTTTGTCTAGCAGCTCACTCTTCCCTGCCAAGGAAACAGGGGAGAGAAATAGAAGGGTAAAAGTAAGAAAAAGCATGAGTTGAGATAAAAACAATTTACTAATTGAAATAAAATAATAATAACAGTAATAATAGAATATGCAAATGAGTGATGTACAGAGCAGTTGTTCACTACCCACCAACTGATGCCCAGACTGTCCCCAGCTAGCGATCCCAAAGCAGAGACAGTCCCAAAACCGAAACCCCAATCCTGGAAGAGTGAGCCTGAGTGATCCCTGAGAGAATATTACTGCTTTACAGTCAACCCTGGTTAATATACTGAATATGATGTGATATGATAAGGAATATCTCATTGGCATATCCAAATGCCAATTTTGGGTTGTGCTCCCCCTTCCCAGTAGTTTGCACTTACAGACTAGCAAAACACGATGACCTTGGATGTCCAGCAGCGACTAAAACATCAGTACCTTATCAATATTCTTCTCCTAACAATTCCCATACTAAAACTAAACCACAGCTATTCTAGCTACTAAGATGAAAATTGACTCTATCCTAGCAAAACCAGGACAGTCACTTAGGCCCATATACCAGTTAACTATTTTTAGCTTGCTGGTTGTCTTCTACTTCTGGAGAATTAGCCTTTTTGCAGTTAAGCTTCTTGTCACAATATTTATTTATTTATTTTTTTTTCCTCTTTAGGCTGTGCATATTTGAGGTGTACAAGCACAAAGTTTCTTACAAAGTTTCTTAGGTCACTGAAAGATCCATGTTTACAATAGTCTATAATTTTTGTTGGGGTTTTTCTGGAAAGATATTTTTAGAGGACAGCACCTGATTAGGAAACAGGTATCCCTTGGTGTATGGTTAGACAAATGATAACAAATCTGTGTTCATGTATTTTCCTTTCTAGCAATATATCTACTTCCTTCCCTAGTGGCAAAGGCAGCCTGCAGAGACAACTCTGCCATCTCTGAGTACGGACTTCGATGAACTGATCAGTAGGGCACAATACAGAGATCTCTGAGCTGGGGTCAGTGATACCACAGCTGCATAGCTACTTCATGTGCAATCAAGTTAGTTGTGAGACAGTGTATGGCACAACACAACCATTCCCATATGCTGTCCTGGAACAGGGCACAACTTTGACTGGTTGTAATACATGTTGTAGTTGTGTAGACAGAACCAAACATAACAGGAACCTGACTTAGGTTACAATTATTGGATATAGCTTTCATGCAAGCCTACCACCTAGCAGTGGATGTATAATGTTGCCTAAAAAGGCAGAAGTGAACAAGCTAGTCTTCCTAAGATTCCTGTATAGTGGAACAGAGGAGATGAATGCATTACTTCAGAGGAAATTGGTTAGTCTGAAAGCTTCTGATAAATACGGTAATATAACAAAATAAATATAGGAATCTTCTCTTCTGCATTATTTTGTGAGTAATTATCTTATTATTTGTATTACTAATTAATATACTGGTAGCAGAATATAATCTTGTGCAGTCATGAATTTGTCTTTAATTATAAACGGAAGGAATGTATTGCTATATACAAACGTTTCATTAAATGTTAATATTTTAATTCAAAATGGCATCACATGCTTCATCTAAACTGAAAACTGTCATTCATTGTTATTTCTCTTATCTACTAAATGATAGTGGGCCAATTTGTGAAAGTAATTGGAATTTTAACAAAGTGTGCATATGCAATTTTATGCTATTTTAAAAGCTTATACCATAATCTGAAATCATACTGTGACAATATCAGAAGAGAAGGATGTATTGCATATTTGGCCTGCTCTGCAACTGATGCATTGTATTGTATATATGATCTATACATGAAGATCTCAAACTAATAAGAAAAATGTGGAAAATAGTGTTTATAATTACTAGTTTCTCCCACAACAATGTTAATTAACTTTTTTTCACCTCTGTAAATTTAGATAATCATAGCACATTTCACATTCTGGAAACAGAAAGAGGCATGGTTTAGCATTTTGTGATGTTCTGGTTTGCTTTTAGGCTGATATGTTCTAGTCTGTGACAAATAATATTAAGATTCTTGATATACTTCAAAACATCTTCTCATGAATCTTACAATATAGTGAGTCACTGTTTCAAATGGCTGTTTCATATAACTTTGTATGCTAGAGATCAATTTTGAATCTGTTACTTGATGAAAAGTAAAGGTTTCTTTTAATATGAAATGTGATTCAAGCATAGAGTCATATTTTTTATCTTTTAAATGAAATATTAGTAAATCTATTAAAAGCCTTCATAGCGTCCACATTTGTTTTTTCAAAGAATTTCCAAAATTCAGTTATTTAGCCTACTGAAAGGAGGAAAAACAAAATTTCATAGGAAAAAAAGGGAAAAGCTAATGAGACTATAACTGAATATATCTTGATACTGCAGATTTTGGTCCTGCAAACATACTTGCTCTGTAAGAGTTCTTTGCCTATAGTAAAAGGTAGAATACATGTGCGTTTGGTGGATTAGGATTTTAAAGTGTATTATAATATTTTACATGGATTTTTCACTAGGATTCCATTAGTTAGTTCTCTCAAGTTATTATTTTTTTTTTTTCCTCATTTGTGCAAGTGTTTCTCAGTTATTTGAATAGTGACTTTTGCCAGTGATGAACCCATATTTTGAGACCTGCAGTTCATAATGAAACTTATTTACTAGGTATTTGGATATTCCCTATGAAATAATAGTAGTTGCCGAACTTAGTCCTCTTCAGTCTATAAGAAGACAATTTAGATGCTCATCAGAAAGATGTGAAGCATTGTAGTTGAATGTGTTCAGGCATTGACATGAAAGAGAAATGCTTAAGTGGTCTTGAAAGCACAAAAGTAGTACGGACTAAAATAAAAAAAATGAACAATTACAGAGTGAAAATTGCTTAGTGTAGAAAGGCTGCATTTATAATGAAAACATATGCATGTCCCTAAAACCCTAGTTTATGGGTTTATGGGAAATACTGGAGAAGCTTGAACTTCTTGGCATTAAACATAATCTAAAAATGGTTTTTTTTTAATATTGTGTGTGACTTCTGTAAATCTGTTTCCATTTTATAATAGATCTTAAATGAACTTAACCCTTGTTTTTTTAGAGCAAACTTTTTTTTCCTTTTAAGTTTGCCTGAAGTTGAAAATGAATGTGAATGAATCTGAAAAGCAGAAGGATAATTACTTCCATGAGAGTGGTGAATCAAAATGAATTGGTGTAGCATGGAAATCTGTTAAGAAATTGGTCATCTGAGATATGTTTGATGACCCCAACGTTAGTATACTTTTTTTGGAGCTTCATGTATCTGACTGTGGGCTAGCACTATATATTGCTCAAGAGATGAAAAAGGAATAGGATCTTGTGGTCACCATTATGCAATATCACTGCCTGTCTGATGAAGGGTGCCTAAATCTCTCAAGGCAACCTATAATGCAGGAAGAACATAGCTTGCCCTATCTAGTTTTCAGTAAAGCTAGAGATATTCCTTATTGTTGCCCATTGTATCTTTGGTATTCTCTGAAATTAAATGTCTTTTTTGTCTTTATTTCATGTTCTCTTGATATTTAGAACTGAGATATTATGTTCTGAGTGTGTGTATATACACACACAAACTGTATAACATGCATATATAATTGTTTCAACGTTACTTTGTTCTGCTACACGAGCCCAAATTACACTGGATAACTCAAAACTTGTCTTCAGAAAAGAGACAATATGTTCACACAATGTCATTAATGAAGAAATACATCACATCCATAAAGCTATGTGAACTTTCATGCTTCTCTGCCTTCAGTCATAAATAGACCCGAGGCATTCAGAGGGTGAGCAGCTGAGTTGAAGAACCTGGTAATCCTAGCAATTGCAATACTAATCTTCCTCTGCATATGTATGCTTGTACAAAGCATGGATGCACTAAACCAATATCAAGCAATAGAAGGTCTTTGTGGAAAAACCTTTCATTCTTTGTATCGTTTATCATTTTTTTAAAGCAGTTATCACTAGAGTGATGAGGATAATTTCCTCATCCAAATTACTAAATAATGGACAAATAAAACTCTTTGCACATAAAGACATGTTGACTCTTAACAAATTATTAAATACCAAGCTATAAAACTCTCCACTTGTAAAGAGATTGACTCTCAAATCATAAGGCTTAAATTCATGGGATACATGAATCAAAGTGTTCAATAACTGAATTGCAGTCGAGTTAAAATATAAATATTTGGGGACCCATATAACACTATATCACTTCTGTAGTTGATGTCATGAGCAGCAGTGAATGATTATCAAGGAAAATGGAGTGGTATCGATACTAACAAAAACCATAGACCCAATTCATACTGAAAAATGTGAGCTTTCACCACCAACAATATCAGGGTGATCAGTGTTTCAATGCTGAATGGGTTTATCCATGATGGCTTGAAAATAGGAAATCCAACATAGATCTAAATATTAATGCAAGCAGAGTTGATTCCTGGTTTTAGTCTCCTGTACTTTGAGATCCTTTGTCTTCTGTTACAAAATGGATTTTTCTAGCCTTATTTAATTTATTAATGTGCATTAGAGACACAACTAACCAATGTTCTCCATTGAAACAAAGGAAAAGTTATAGAGCTGGAAATGTCTATAGGCACTTGCAGTGTTCCTTCAGCTCACTTCTGAGTCCTGGGAGCTAGAAGGGAGATAAATAATGCCGTGCTGCGGAAGTATTTTCCTAAGTACAGTCCAGCATCTTTAAGTGCAGACTGTAATCCTGATGTTTTGATACAGGAAAGAATATAATTGATTGCATTTTATTTCAGCTTTTCAAGGAGCTTTTGGTTTTGTTTTCTGAAAAATGTTAATATAATTCTCTTTATGGTTTCAACAAAAAGTGGGGTACCGTTGTGCTTAATGTTGTACATTCTCTACATCCTTGAACCCCAAACCTGAAGGAAGGCAGTGTTACTTGCTTTATTCTGTCTTCATATATCACAGATATTTGAACATAACCTTTATGGAGCTAAATGCTGTAGATAAAACACTTTAATTTCACAATCTAAATTTTGTGTATAACAGACAAAAAATTGAAGTGACTGAGACACCATAAATCCTCTAGCCCTTGTAATTACAGAGCAGCAGTGAGCTCTGAGACTCCTAGAGAGTCCTAACAGGTGTGTTCTGGTTTGGCTTTTTTTGAGGTGGGTCATGGGATTGGAAGGTGAAATTAGTTATCTTATTTCAGAGGATGACAACAAAGTCAGATATCTGTTTCTGCCAATTACAGAAATAGTTAATATTCCTGTCCTGACAGCTTGTAATTAGAACAAAACATGAGATAGGATCAGAATAAAAGAATGAAATAGTGATAAGTGATGTGAGTCACTTCAATAAGACTACAAAAATGAAAAACTGTATAGTCTTATGCAAAAGTAGATGTTTCCTAATTATTTGAAGGCTCTGTGTACAATTTTAGTGGATCCTTTTCCTGGCTGCATCAAATACAAACTGCAGGTCTTTGCTTCCAAAGCCCTTTGCAGCTTCTCTCTGCCCTACCTTACCTCCAAATAACAAGAGTGTGAACTCCTGCCTGTAATAGACTCACCCTGCCAGATTTTACTGGACACTTGTTAAATTTCTCTCTGCCTTTTTTTTGCCTCTTATATCAGAAAAGCTCCACATATATATCTACAAGTCTACTTGATTATCATTCCTTAAGTCCTTTCTTAAGTACATCTTCAGGTGTTTTAGGCATTTGGTGTTTGTTTGTTTGTTTTTTCTTTTAACATAATTCTTTTCACACATGCATGCTATAGCTTTTGGGTACATTGCTGCTCATCTTATTTTCACCTTTTTCTCTGTTGCATCTTCGTACAGCATTACAACTTTATTAGTACTCAGGTAGCGAGCTCTACAGGTCAATAACTCTGGTGTTTTTTGTCTTCTCTATGTTTATCCAGTGCCTAGCCCAGTGAGTTTCTGGTCCAAGATTGATTCTTAAGTACTATGGTAATGCCAATTATAATTTTAAATTAGATATAAGTGTTGTTATATGACTTGTACTTGTAAGTTATAACTATTGACCTTGGTATCTTGTTTGACTTTGTCTCAGATAATATTCTCAGCAAGCTAGGAAAGCATGGGCTAGGTGAAACCAGGATAAGTGTGCAAAACTCATTTTCTAGCCTGGTTGTGTGGCATAGTTGAGCTAGAAAGGATATAATGAATGAGGCTTTCATGCTTTTCTCCATTATTTTCATCAGTGTTTTGAGCAGTGGAAGTAGAGAACACCAATATTAAATGAAACTGAATTTATGGAGATTGTGGCAACTAGCAATTTGGAAGGTAGGATAAAATTTGGAAGGAAATATATTTTTGCCAGTTGAAGAAATGGTTGGAAATAAATAGAATAGACTGAATAGAAACTAGTGTAAAACACCACGCTTTACTAGGAATAAACAAGAACAAGGTGTCTAATGACTTGCAATAAGGTGTGCAGCTTGTATCGCAAAGCAAGCCCAAGGCAACATTGCCACGCAGATGCAAGTAAGGCTGTCCCTGGAATGTGTCTTGAGAGCTCTCTCTAAAGGTATGTATGAATTCACTGAAAATGCGCTTTCTGTTATCTATAAACACCTTGACAGCCCTGCCCAGTGGGAGGGAGGGCGGGCAGTTCGCACAGCAGCCATGGCTGCTGCTAGCCTCATCCTGAGGTGCAGCCTTGGACCTGCTACCCTTCCTTGGAGTGGGAGGGCTTGGTGGAAAACACTCATTCTGGATCGGCTGGCATGACCATAGCTGGGACCTCCCGACAGGCTGTGGCTGTTGCTGGGGCTCCCAGCCAGCCCCGGGGGAAGGCAGGAAGGTGTGGGGGTCACAGGGTACCTGGGGGGTTTTTACCCCATTTCTGGTGGAAGGGAAGCTGTGCTGGGGCATATAACGAGAGCAGGTGCGACACCAGAGGGGAATGGGGAGCCGCAAGTTGTGTAAACATCGATGGTATCAGTATTAATCCTTAACAGAAAAGATTATAGATACCATTTATTTATATATATTTATAGATACCATCCAGACACTGTAAATAAAACCAGGCTGCAAATACGTGGCCTGGCACTTCTCTCCCATGTTTTAATCCAAGGCAATCAATTCCTCCTTGAGATGCCCTTCTAGCCTTGAAGGCGGTGTGAAAAAGAGTCTGTAAAGCCATGTTTTGTCTCTCTGTTCCAACGTGCCGCATGCCTTGCCATACATGCTCCATGAAAAGGAGATTTCTATGCCTTCCTTTACATACTCAGTTGAAGAGGATGACAAAAGGCCCAAAAAGAGTTTGCCAAACTTTCCTGTGACACACATGCAGAAGTAATGTGGAAGTCCCACTTTCTGCAGTGGTCTGTGAGTGATAGATGAGATGCCATGTTTTAGATAAAACATAAATGTGTTAGGTTTCTTGTGAGACATAATTAAGATTATTCTGTCCAAAGAGCCAGTTATGGTTGTAGTGTGGTTAAAGCAGGCTGTCTGTCATAAGTGAAGCCTTGAAGTAAATGTGTGCTTGAGAAATGGGCTTGGGCGTGCTTCCGTGTTTGGCCAGAGGGATGCATGGCTGGTGGCTTTCCTATATGGTGGGAGCATCTTTTCTGCTTAGCACACATCATCATGCCCTGAATGTCAGATTCGCTGCTGATTTCCTGATGGTCTTCCCTGCAGACTTCTTTGATGCTTATGAGAGATAAAGTGTGTGTGTCAAGTGCTGCTTTTTTAAACCTTTGGAAATTTGTTATTTGAGAACCAAATTCTTACACGTTTGTTTCAGGGAATTGACCTAAGTGAGGAGATTGTGTGCTAAATAAGCCTTCTCTAAAGAGCTTTTGGTTAGCTCTTTGAAAGAGAAAGGACAGATAAATAGAACAGTGGCATGGAAAACAGTGAAAATAAAAGTTTCTTGTGCAAAAACTTACCAAATTCCTGCATCAAACAACAAAGTAAGTGAAAACCTTGTGTGTCAGTATAACTCCCTACAGGAGCACTCTTTTAAGGGAGGAACTTTTTTTTTTTTTTTAAGTTCTTTTTGCAAATCGGGAACTATATTTTTCAACAAAAACTAGTTTCATTACTCTACTGCAGAAGCTGAAGTCTTTGGTATTTACCATTCAGCTATTCTGAAGGGAAGAGTCAAAAATAGGTATTGGTATCTGTTCAAAATTTTGATTATCTTCTAGACTGTGTATTTCTTTTGTCAATGGTGAAAGGTAGGAGCTAGCCTTGGGGCTTCCAGTCTTTGAGTCAGACTTTCTGTTTATATATTAAGGAGTAAATTTATAGTTTTTTATTTTTAAAACTTCCTGGTTCTCTGGAACTGTTCGTCAGAAGATCAGAAGGATTAATCTTATCTTTGTTCTCTTGGTCCTGAACTGCAGTTGTTCTGTGGTTTCTATGTTTTCAGAGGCCTTCCTGATGTTTACATTACAAAAGAAGAAAAATAAAATGGCAGGCTAGGAGAAGGAGAGGCTTTGCATCCCAAGGTGCTTCCAGCCCCACTTTCCTCCATTTATCTGTGTTACAAGAGTGGAGGCCTGAATGGAAGTGTTGGTTTCTAATAAAGACCAAAGACACTAGAAATGAAGTCATGGAGAAATTGTAGAAATTGATCAATTACTTTCAGTAAAAAAAATCAGATTCTTTACAGATGTAAAGGCTTATCTAAGATATGGTTTTGACTAAAAATTTTTTGTGGTTTTACTCATAAATCTGATGATGTCTACTTTGCTATGAATGAATGAAATGTGTGGATAGAAGCCTCAGTAACACAACATTTTACAGCTATTTTACTGTATTGGTTTACAGTGACAAGTACAACTATTTTGCCTTTAGGAAAGCCATCTGTCTGGTGAGCTAATCGTTCTGAGTTGTAAAAGTCTATCTCCATGGTGTGTGTATCCTCCAGTAACCCAGGTGGTGGCAAACAGCCATTACTTTTCTCCCTGAGGATACAACTGATACTGTGTCATCCAACAGGACTTCTGTGAAAGCTTTGACAGGCACATCTCCCTCCACTTTAGGCCCACTGGATGGGCAGCTGGGCACATCATTCAGATTGGCAGTGACCAATTTTTGCTAAGAAATTTATTTCTCAGCAGTTTTGCAAAAATTCAGTTCTACTGCCATGCCATATCCTGAGATCTCAAGTTGACTCCTGGGAGTGGAAGTGAAAAGTATGCTTTGAAGGGGTCTGTATGGAGAGATTCTGTTTAGGATGGGGTGTTTCTATGTAGAAGTGTTCTGTGTTGCACTTTCTGGTTTGTTGTAGTGGGTTGACCCTGGCTGGATGCCAAGTGCCCACCAAAGCTGCTCTATCACTCCCTTCCTCAGCAGAAGGGGGGAGAGAAAATATAACAAAATGCTCATGAATCAAGATAAGGACAGGGAGATCATTCAGTAATTGGCATCATGAGCAAAATAGACTCAACTTGGGAAAATTAATTTAATTTGTTGCCAGTTAGAAGTCAGATTAGGGTAATGAGAAATAAATAATAAAAAAATCTTAAAACACCTTCCTCCCACCCCTCCCTTCTTCCCTGGCTCAACTTCAAGCCTGATTTTCCCTGCCTCTTCCCCCCAAGTGGCACAGAGGATCAGGGAATAGGGGTTGCAGTCCATTCATCACACATTGTATCTGCCACTCCTTTCTCCTTACACTTTTTTCCTGCTCCAGTGTGGGGTCCCTGTCATGGGACACAGTCCTCCACAAACTTCTCCAATGTGGGTCCTTCCCATGGGCTGCAGTTCTTCATGAACTGCTCCAGTGTAGGTCCTTTTCACAGGGTGCAGTCCTTCAGGAACAGACTTCTCCAGCATGGGTCCCCCACAGGGTCACAAGTCCCACTAGCAAACTTGCTCTGATGAGGGCTCCTCTCTCCATGGGGCTACAGGTCTTACCAGGAACCTATTCCATCACAGGCTTCCCACAGGGTCACAGCCTCCTTTGGGCATCAATCTGCTCTGGCATGGGGTCCTCCATGGGCTGCAGGTGAATACCTGCTCCACAATGGACCTCCATGCACTGCAGTGTGACAGCCTGCCTCACCATGGTCTTCACCATGGGCTGTAGAGGGATGTCTGCTCAGGTGCCTGGAGCATCTTTTCCCCTTCCTTCTTCACTGACCTTGGTGTCTGCAGAGCTGTTTCTCTCACATGTTCTAACTCCTCTCTGCAGCTGCAATTGTGCTTTTTTTTTCTTCCCCTTCTTAAATATATTATCCCAGAGATGCTGCCACTGTTGCTGATGGGCTCAGCCTTGGCCAGTGACAGGTCTGTCTTGGAGCCAGCTGGCATTAACTCTGTTGGATATAGGAGAATCTTCTGGCAGCTGCTCACAGAAGCCACCTCTGTAGTCCCCTCTGCTACCAAAGCCTTGCCATGCAAACCCAATGCATTTGTTTAAGTGTCTTCCTGTGGATGCAGAGAGGCTCTGCAAAGCTGGATATATACAGTTTTAATGCATAAAGCAATTGGGTATTGGCTAGGACATAAGGTGTGTATGATTTATTTGGCTAAGTGGAGATACTGCCAGCGAGGCTTCAGAGAGTCTGTCCTGGCCTGGCTGACACCAGTCAGGTCAGGAAGAGTCCACCCTTGAGGCTCCTAGAGGCATCTCCTTGATGTGGTTGAGTTGACCCAGGCCCCTTAGCACAGGTGACAGTGACAGCTGGACCTGACCTATCTTGACCATCCCTGGCCAGGGCCAGCTTGTCTCTAGCATATTTTTTCCTGTAGGATTTTGTACCTTTCTATACTGATGTTTTCCCTTTTGATAGCTTCAGCTACTAAGTCTCCTCTGGGCAGTCCTAATACTGTCTATACTTTTTAACTCCGTTATCTTTTGGCAGATGTTTTCTTTGTTTTTTTTCTCAGTAGTCTAAGCCCATGTGGCATAGCTGTGCCACACTGGGGCTGTTTTGTGGGGCCTTGTTATCCATGTACCTAAATCTGTGGTTGGGCTGGGGAGAGCTTTATGGCAGAGGCTGTGCAGAGTGGGGGTATACAAAGGACAACTTCTTCACTGCTCTTCGGTTTGGTGTTGAGTAATTTCCGGAATGTTTTGTATCCTGTTAGGCAAGACAGGATCCTTCTGAAACACAAACATTTCGGTATGTCCAAAGGCATTACTGGATGTTGATAAAAGAATGTAAAGTTTGCAGTGCTGTGACTGACCAGAGTTGTTCTGTTTCCCATTCCTATCTGAAAGTTTCTGAGTCTTAAGGTAGATTTGGAGAACAGAGTGTAGATGAAAGACTTTTTTCCCTTGGCTATCCTAATGAAAACATCTTCTAAATATGCTGCATAAAATGCTAAGGTCAGTGTTTGTTCCTGATTTTGGTGAATGAATACTTACCGATGCCTCATAGCTCGATCTTGTACCAGAGAGACCCTGAATCTCATTCTTTTACTTCTTGCTTTGCTATTTTAACTCTGAACTCCATCCAGAGGTTGAAGGGTAGGAATTTCAGCAAAGCTGATGTCTTTGTACAATGTTCTCTATTTATTATTTAGATCTTTTTATTTCCTATAGCTTGCTGTTACTCAGAAAATTGCTACTTGGATATTTTAATTTTTAATGATTGTCTGGGATATTTTCCTGTTTGGGAAATGCTAGTGTAGTGGGTTGGAAGAAATTATGGGGGTTTTAATTCAATGAGAGTCAAAATCACTGTTAAACGTGTCCTACCATCTTCTGTCTTGTTGCAGAAGGTACTGGAAAGGGGTCTTTGTGATGGAAGTGATTCAGAAAGTGGAAAGAAAAAAGTGGTTTCTAAAAAAAATATTGTTGAGGGTTAATTTTGTACAGCATTGCGACATATAGTTGCAAGGAAGGTGCCAGCAAACTTTCCCAGGTGTTGTTTTTTGTCATATGGTAATGACCTTTCATATTGCAGAAATTCCGAGATGAATTAGTAGTCAAATGTTGCTTATGAGATTTATTCTTGCTCTGCCTTTGTAGTATCTAGTTTTAGTCAGTGTTGTTTTCCTACTGGCTTAGATCACTTTCTCATTGCAATATTTGCATTAAAAATGTTTCCTTTAATTTTTTCTTTGATCACAGGTAGCATTTAAACTGTGACTAACACTTCTTGTTAACACTTAATCCTTTAAATTATACTTTGAAATTGTTTAAATCAGTATTTTAAATTGACAAGGCCTTAGAGCCACTCTGTAGAACTGTATCATTAACCTATAATTGTATATTGCATAAAGTACTTTGTTTTCATTACTTTCGAAAAAAAAGTAATGACCTTGCAATTGAGTCCTCTATTTGACATTTTCATTGGAGCTTTAACACCATTAGAAATAACTGCTTGCGTTGACCACTGAAGGAGCCAAAGAAGCAATATACTGCAGTCAAAGCTAATTCAGTTTCAAGCTAACAAAGTTAATATTAATTAGTGATTTACCAAGTCAAAGGCCTCAGTTAATTTAAAGTCGAGACTGTGAAACTCCTTTGTCTTTTTGTAGATTGCCAACACTGAATTTTAAAATATACCATGCAGAATTTTGTTTTTTTCATATTTGGATACTTAACACTTGAATAATCAATAGGTGTGTACAGCCTTAAATATTAATCTAAACTGTTTAAAGTGGGTATTGAATATGGAAAGTTCTTGTTAGTGAGAAAGCCTCATTTCATGCAGAAGTTATTTGGGAAATATTCTAAAAAAATGCTTTTTTTCCCTTATTTGCCTAGAGCGTATTTCTCGTCAAAGCTTGTCAGTACTATATAATCATCAGGCACCACAGTCTTTACTCATATTGATAGGCAGCTCAAACAGCTGGGTGTGCCTCCCATTCATCTGTCCTCAGTATCATCAGACACAAGGAAGGCAATGCAGACTGTCCAAACTGGCTGTCATTTCAAGAAGACTGGGACACATGAAAGCAGTAAGTAATAACAACTTAGCTGGAGGACTGAGCATTCTGTACCACATGAGAAATGTACTCTGCTTAAAACCATGAAACTTGGCAGATAGGCTTAGGATTTGCTAAAGCACAGAACAAAAGCAAATATGGTGCTTTCCAATTGCCTACTGTAGGAAATGAAGGTCTTTTCATCAGAAACTCTTTTGAATCCTATTTTCCACAGGTTCTTAAATGTGGAAGGAAGGAAGTTTTAGCAATGTTATATAGATGGCAAATGTCAGATTATTTTTTTTTCCTTCTACAAAGTAAATCAGGACCCAATTGTCCTAACCTCAGTTTCCTGAAAATAAAATGGCTATGATGGTTCTTTTTAAAGCTTATGAGCTGAGGAAAAAAACTCAAACAAATTAATTGTGGAGATGAAAAGGCAAAGAGGCAGAGCTAATTTACCCTCAAGGTAGATTCAGCTTGGAAAACTTGTCTACAAATATATCATTCAGAGAGAACAGCAGATGAACAATATATAGATTTTCTTCTTTATTTTTCAATAATACATGTACTTTTAATCCAAACAGTCAGGAGATGGGGTAGGAGTAGCTTCCAACATAATCTATCTGCGTTGGCACATTTATTAATCATGAAATAGAAAATCAGTAACCTCCAACTCTTACAGTTAAAACCTTTGTAAACACTTGGTTGCATTAGTGAAGTAAAGGATAACTTTCAGATCTTGACTGGAGAAGTCTAAGCCATATTGTTTTCCTTTGATTGGCCTTGTGGCACAGTTTGTTTGTCCAGGCCTGATCTAGCTGTTCTCAGTCATCTCAAGAAACTTCAGAAAGAGCAAGCTGTCAGCTGAGCTCAAGCAAGCTCAGGCAACTACCAGTGTCTACCTTCTGAAGTAGTTTGAAAGGGAAAATAAATTAGAATTCCTTTGTATCTTTTCAATAATTTGAAATAGGCTTGTGCCTGTCTTTTGTGCAGTGAGCTAGAGCAAATTTGGGTCATCAGTATTCCAGGTACAAGGTGAGGATACTTTCATTTTGCACATCTTTAAAAACAGCATGTTGTCTTACTCCCCGTTGTTCATATTTTTAACTGTTAATTAAATCCACTGACATTGCAGCTGTTTAGATTATTAATAGTGTCCCTGATATTTGAAAATAATTACATTGCTAATATTTTTGTGATTTCACTAAACAGTTTTCACACTAGACTAAAATATGCTCCATTTAAAAGGCAAGATAGTCTATTCAAGTAATGAATGTTTATTGTAATTAAAACATGTCTTTTACAGTTAAAGCTTTGTTTTGAATTTTCATATAATGTAAGAAACAAAGGATTTCAGAGTCAAGTTGTTGTTCCATGATAGCCCATTCATAGAGATCCACAAATGTCATGAATAGCCTGAGGGCAGGCTCTTTGAAAGTTTACTTAGCTCAGTGATGACATGCAAATATGTCACCATATGATTGAATGGAGGATATATTGGGGAAAAATGTTGGCCAGCTTAACATTAGAAGATAACCACACACTTATGCAATGTTTAGAAATTTCTTTCTTAATTTGACAGATGATGAAACTAGTTTGGTTGTTTTGGCTTGATTTGTTTTTGGTTTTTTTTTTAAATACTTGCCATGGTGCTTGCAATTGCATAGTTTCTTTGAAGGGAAGGGTTTTTTGTTTGTTTGTTTAATGTATTGCTTCTGATAAATCTATTTTTTTCTAAGTAACTTTCTTCTCCAGCACTGTTATTTCCTAATGAGCTGCTTCTGTGATTCCACAGCCTAATATTTAGGTTTTTCCATTTCAATAGCAAAGAGATCTGCTATTGTCATAAGCATTATGCATTAAGCAAATGGATGATACTGACATAGCTGCTATGTGAACACAATTTTCTTTCCTGTCTCATCATGTCTTTGCTGATAAAAAAATGTAGAAAAGCTGTTTGAAAGGACAATTGATTTGGTAATGCTGTTAGTAGTCTGCTAATGTAGCACAGAATGCTTATAAAAAGATTTAAAGTAGAACTTAGTAATTTAATACACTTATTTAAGCTTGAAAAATGTAATTTTGCAGTTCTGAATATATTCTAATATTTGGAAAAGATTAAGTATTAGAATCAGTTAATACCAATGTTATATGTCTATTTCTGGGAGAAGTAATAGATCATTGTCATGTAGTTACGGAGATGAGAGCACTTCATATCCATTTCACTTCTTAAAGGCTGATTCTTGTGATTCCAACAATACTTGAAAGAAGGATGTATCAGTCTGGCCATCAAGAGACCTTTAAAGCAAGATCTGCCAGGATGCTGAGGCTACCTTTAAAGAGAGTTTTCAGTCTTGATCCTGTAAGCTATTACATTGAGGCAAACATGTGGCGTACTCTCTGTTGTTACAGTATTGTGTTTATTATGTCTGAGTGTTTTATACAATACTTTATGAGGAACTGACCTGAGTGTAGGTTCCTGTGCAGACTCTCAGCTCTAAAAAGACTAGAGGAACGGACTGTGGCAACAGATGAAGATCTGTAGTCTCTGCGCTGGGAAACAAGACAACAGTGCTTTATCATGATACCAATTTTTTGTGATTTTGCACACAACCCCACCTCTGCAACCAAATAAATTCTCTTAAGATTAAAATGAGAAAAATTAGGCTGGATCTAATAATGGAATAAAACATGCAGCTTGGGAGGAAAAACATGACATGCTATTCTAAGGTGCTTATTTCTTTGACTATGTTAATAGCATTTAGCTTTGGATGAGTATGTATGCAAATACAGATATTTTAATTGCAGATACTGCTGGAAAAGATCTTAAGGGAGCAATCATAATGCAGAAAAAAAAAGTTTCAGGAGCTGACCATAATGGCTATAGACAATGTAATGAACAGTACATTTTCCATATATAAAACAACTAGCATTGTACAAATGAAGATCGTCTGGTGTAAAGCCCATAAACTAACTTAAGATAATACTGTATTTCACTTATTTTATATGAAAAGTTACCATATGTCTATAATAGGCCAAGATGTTATATAAAAATAAATAATTATAAAAAGTAAACTTAATTAAGCTTATGCTATAAGGAAAAAAAAAAGCCCAGTCATTTACAAATACCTCCAGAATTATATAAACTATCTTTGTGACAAAAAGAACCAATTATTATTAATATACCAGGTCTCTCTTAACCCCCCCCCCTTTTTTTGTTTATACTCTAATTATGAGAGTCCTGAAAAGGACAAGCATCTTGATTCTGCAGACTCATAGCAATCTTCTCTAAATAACGGTACTTTATTATTTTAAACAGACATTTTTAATAGAGAAATGGGATAGATGTTCCTATAACGTAATATCCTTTCCCATGTACATTTTTGTTCAATCAAACTGTAGTTCACTACGGAGAGTAACAGCAGTTGTGGTGCTGAAAATTCATTTTCCTGCTCAGTTTGTAGAAAGATCAAACAGTCACAACACTAAAAAAAAAAGAAAGATGTCTTTCAGCATCTCCTGTATTTCAGTGCTATGGTACCACTTTGCCACTTGCATTGGTTATAATAAAAAGTGACAAATTTGTTTTCCGAGATCAAACTTTTGCACAAGCTGTGCCATAGGATTAAAACATATTTTTAATTTCTGCCTTTTATTTTTTAATGCTTTATCCTTGGAGCTGTTATCATGTGTGTGTTTCTAAATTGCATCTGAGAAGCTTTATTAAGAGTTGAGTTAAAGTAGAGAAATGAAGCGCTTAAAAGTTGTGAAATTCAAGAATTAAAACTACTTGGATAATCTTAATTTTGGCCTCCCTATGCTTATGCACAATGGCACAGTCTTAATTAGAGAATCACATACTGGGATTTTTCCCCTAGGAGTTACACTTCGTTCAGTGCACAGGAGGGATAATGCTTACTTGATGATTGCTGCCTTCATTGTTTTGTTTCATTCTCACTGTTCTGTGTGTGGCCATAGGCTTTATTTACTGCATCCTAATAAAAGCATGCTCTGATGACAAAATTAATGATTGCCTTTAGGCTTTTATGTGGTTCTTATCACTTTAGGTCTGAGTAGTTCACAAGTGTTCTTAGTCATCGTCTTTACAGTACCTAGTTTTCCGTGTGAGGACAGTATTTCAGTTGAAATACTAAAAGTTGAACATAAAAAGTATCTGTTGATTTTTGGTGCTATGGTTGTGATGAGTTGTGCCTGAGAGTTCAGAGGATTCTTTATTACAGAGCACTTTATCTGTTCCAGGCAGAGATCCTCTTTGATTCTAAAAGAAGCAATGCGTTTTCAACACTTCTTCACAGTCAGTACCCAAAAGATCAAGAGCATGCAATAGTCACCCTTAGGAGGCTGGTTTATATGATATAATGTGCAGGAAGAAAAGTGATAGAAGCCTCAGGGCAGCACTATCAGTAGGATTATTGTTTCATTTCACATTTGCCACATGGCTTCCACTCTCAGCAACAATTCAGACAAGGGCACTATGGCAAAAAACTTTACTATATAACCTGTGTTTTGTGTCCAACTGGATGCCAAGAGTAGATCCATTCTGTTCACTGATTGGGAAAATGATGTCGGGTAAAAAATAAACTCAGTTTAGGGTTGTATCATGATGCATGACTACCCTGGCAGCACACAGTTGTAAACATTCTGCTTTGAATGCAGAGTGGGGAAAAAAAAAATCAGGCAGGAAAGAGAAGAGAGATGAAGCAGGACAAGTCTTACTAAAGTCTCCTTTCCTGAAAGAGGGAAGAAGAAAGTGGGAATCTGTGTATGAGGGAAGGGAGACGTGCAGTAGTTAAGCAGAGGGGAGTTATGTGAGATGGTGCAGGTATTAGGGCAGTCTCTAATTGTCTGTACCTATCAGACAGTTCGATACCATCTTCCAAAGATCTCCTGTGGACTTAGTCTACTGATGCCTTTCTGTTCTTTCTTAAATAGCAGACAGCTCTTTCCTCTCAAATTTCCCATCTCACCATATTCCTCGACCACATTTTTTCTTTCTGACTTTTTCTACTCAGGCAACTCCCTCTTCAGTTCAGCATGGGTATTGGAAGATAGGTGGGAGGCAGGCATTCTGCCTGCCATTTCCTGACTGGTTCTGGTCTGGCTCACAGCTTCTGGGAGGGACTCAGAAATGCCAGGAAAAGCCTTGCTAAGCTCCTGGAGTCTTGGGCCAATAAGCATTTAGTTTCCTTATGTTGCTGGTAGGTAGAGTGTTAATGAGTTTTTGAGAAGTTTAGCTGTTTGTCTTGACTGTGTGTTTTAAAAATGTGATAAGCCTTTAAAAATTATAATTTTGAACTTCTCTTTGGCAAATATGGACAGATTTTCATGGCTATGTGAAAAGCCACATTCACTGCACAAAACTGTAACTCCCTCCTGCCTAATCTCCCTGCTCCAGATCAGTGAAATGGCAGAGCTGTTCACCAGCCATTTTTTAACATATGCCAGATCTCAAGACCATCAAAGCTGTTTGGCAGAGTAATTCCCCTTTCATTTTGGCCTTGTTCAAACTTCATTTACTCTAAAACAAACAAATAAACAAAACAAAATAAATAAAGAAGTAAAACCCCGCACAAACCCCCAGAACATTCTCCTCAAAGAGAGGGAAAAAAATAATTGTTAGTTGCAGTTATAAGAAGTTAAAAATAGGTTAATAAAACATTAAATGTCACATAATCTTAACAATAATCACTCCTCTCTATATTCCTGTAGTATTTTTATCTGAGATTGTGATAACCATAAATGGAGTAATAATACATGGGATACTGAAGTACGTACAAGATATGGAAGTGAAACAAGTCTATTTGATTTCCCACTATACAAGTTGTTTTTTTTAAAAAAAAAAATTACACTTTTATTTATAATTATTTTAAAACATACTTAAAATATTATTTTAATGTTAAAACATTATTTTAAAACATATTTTCCCTTTGAAGAAAAAGATATCTACTTGGACTGTAATAATGTCTGCATGCAGCTTCATAGTATTGTTTCTTCTTGATATACTTCATTCTTCAAATAGATGCACCATATCATGGTACCTGGCATTGCTAAAGGCTAAAGAAGGAAAGGGAAAGTGTGTATTTCCATGCCAATTCTGAGGACTGCAGAAAAGCCAGGCAGAAAGTTTACCATTCTGTTATTTCTAATTGGTCTATCAGTATTTGAATGTTGCATTGAACTTAGTGCAGTGCAAACGTTTTGGGTTTTGTTTGGGTTTTGTTTGTTTGTTTGTTTGTTTGTTTTCTTTTTGGTAAAGTATCCCAAACAAACAGTACTCCTCAGGGCTTCTTCTCCATTCCATCATACATTGTATTCCCTTCAAAATAGTTAAGGTGATACATAGCCAGTATAACAGAATATGAAAGCAAAACAGGGCTGCTTTCTTTTTTTTTTTTCCTTTTTTTTTCTTTTTTTTTTTTTTTTCTTTTTTTTTTTTTTTTTTTTTTTTTTTTTTTTTTTTTTTTGTTCTGGTTCTGTTTAACTTTAAGAATTAATATAGGTTGGGGTTTTTTTAGGGTTTTTTTTGTTTGTTTTTAATACCTGTTAAACACAACTTTAATTTTAAAAATATATTTAAATTATTTCAAAATGCTTTAGAATTTAAAAGATAAATTGTACATCAACCACAGCACATTTGGATTTAGATTTACCAGTGATTCTCTAAACTCACATTTTTGTCTTGAATTTATCTCATTTGTAGATGTTGAGTACCTTGGAATTAGAAGGAAAGGTAGAAACTTACAGCAGAAACCGTAATAAATCAGCTGACCTGTGGATTTGAGTTTTATGAAATGTTGGTGTTATGAAAACTGAATGTCAGCTGAACTAGCTTAGCTTTTAACTGCAGCCCTGAGTCTCCACCTGATTTGAATCCTTACCCAATAGCTAAGGGATCCAGGCCCCAATTATTGAAGATTTGTCTGTGAAAGTTGTAGTATACTCCTTAGTTAGGAGGGGAAAAAGAAAAAAAGTTGAAAACAGTTAAGACACCCATAACAGCTAGTTTTTCTCTTACAGCTGCCCAAAACACAATCTAACTAATGATCTGAGAAAAACAATTTTTCATTTTTTTCTCTTTTTTTTTTTCCACATAGCTCATTGGCAACCCTCCTGCAGTGGCTGGTTTTTCAGATCTAAAACTGCTTCTGGTTTTATTGCATGGTCTAGCTGCTGCCAAATTTCCTGGCCTTTCTTGTTCCAGTGAATATCACAGTTTTACTGAAATCTGAGGAAGCAAAATTCACTGAAGTGGACGTACCTGAAGTCAGACATTATTTTTTCTGAATGTTCACTATGCAGTAAGCAATAAAGTTATCATATTCTTTCCAATTTATTCCTTATAAATAATTTGTATTTCTACCTTCTCTCTGTTTCTTATGATCAGCAAGGAGTGATATCTGCATGTTCTTTGCATGGCATACTTTGCCATATGTGAGCATTGAACTTGAAAGAGGATGCAGGAAGTTATGAAGTTTTTCCTGTTGTTCCCTATTGAAGTGCAAGTTCTGCTGAGGATCTTATGAAAAAAAAGCAGATTACCAACTGAAAACTAGAACAGTTGTGCCTCTGTGGTTTGGGCATAAGAGAGAAAGGCAGTATGAGGTCTTGCTCGTTTGAAAGATGGGAATGGAGCTGGTTTTTATAAGGCGTGCAAATGAATGTAGGGGAAAGTAAAGAGCTCAGCTAATTAGGTGGCAACTTAGCACTGCTTATTGCTTATAACCATCATTAAGATGCTTGCACATACAGTCATCTGGCTGGTTTAACTCACTTAGCTAACCAGCAGGTTGTTTATGAGACCAGAAAATGGTAAGAGCAGGGGAGAATTGGCAAAAATGAAACAGAAAAATTGCATTTCTGTAATGCAGTGTCGAGAGTCTGGATAAAAGGGCTCCATACCCAGAAAAAACTACACCACTTATTTTTCTGGCATTGATAGTTATGGAAATCTAAAATCAGAATGTTCTTCTGGATAGCTTAGATGAGTACCGTTACTGCTTCAACACCAGAAATAATAGAGAACAGCTTTGCAAAACCTCCAGGCGCAAACGCAAACAAATTTTTTTTGAGAAACAAAAACCTTGTCTTTTTTTTTTTTTTTTTTTTCCCCCCTTGATAGCTGTTACCTTACAGTAGCTGCTCTCTACTGCTACAAAATATGCCAGTGTGGGCATGTATCTTTACTATATTTATGATAAATCCAAACATCATCTTAATAAAATAAAAGAACTGTTTTTCTCTGTTACTGAACGAACAAGAGATGGACCAGGAGATGCAGTAAGAAAGAGAATGGAAGAGACTGGGATGCCAATGGAAACAATGTTGAGGTAGACTGGGACTGGGATTTGGGTTGAAAAAAATGGAAACTGCCTCAGATGAAGGAAGACTGGGCTGATTGCTCAGAAGATTGAGGCACAAAGAAGATGAAGAAGGCTCTTATTACCTTGATGAAGACATTGGGAAGGTGACTAGGGAAGAGGAGTTGAGACAAGGCATATTTCATGAGAAATTGTTATGCAGAGAGGAAATTAACACTGTAACCCGGTGTCACAGAGCCCAAGGTGGCACCTACTTAAGTCTGATAGGGAGTCTGTGAAAGTGGATTTAAATATGAGAGACTAGGATCCAGAGAACATACTGGAGGGTTTTTACATGGTCAACAGACCGAGTACCTAAAATTCAGATCCTTTGCTTGTACATCTTCTCTTAGAGGATCCTCCTTTTCTGCCTCCCTCCTCCTCTCTTCACTTCCAGTGCTGAAGTCAGCTTTTCAAGATATGTTTTTTGTTGTCAGTGGCCTGATTCAGAGCCCATTCTAAACACCAGTTGGAGCATGAATTGTTTCACAGATAACTTACCTTTCTCTTTGTTTTTCTATAACAATGTTCAAAATTTCTGTTTGGTTTATACAGGTTTTACTGTTTCTTCTTGTTACATTATTTTACTTTTGTTTATCAAGCATTTTGGCATCCATGATTCAATCGGACTATGCTAAGGAAAGTATAAGAGTCACTAAAAGATTAACATTAAAAATGAGCAAATATTGGCCTTACAGGCAGTTGAATGGAAAATACTTCAAGATAAAGATTTTATGTGTGGGAAGTCAGTATTCTTATAGCTTAAAAATATTCTGGAATTTTATTGTGTGGCAGATACAAACCAATAAAAATAAAATCAAACTTGCTTCTATTACATTATCACAGGAGTCTTAGAATTTCTTGCCCTGAAGTTACCTTTTTAATTAAACTGTACAACTTTCAGATTAATGTTGGAATGTAAAAATTCAGTACAATTCTAATTGTTTCAGAAGTAAACTTAGACAATTGAAAGAATGGTCATAGAAAATACAAGATTTCTTGTCTATTTGCCTTATTGTATAAGGTCAGCTAAGGTCAACTGAGTTAATAATAAGGGTGGTGGACACATCAGTTTTAAGGCATTCCTATGAAAATAAATAACATTAAAAATTATGTTGAATACAATTTTATAGATTCTTTCAGACTGTAGGGACCTTGAGAGTATTTGTAGTCTACCTTCCGGCTTAAAGAAGGATCAACACGGACCAGGTTGCTCAGGGCTTTGCCCACTCAGGTCCTGCAAACTCTCAAAGGACAGAGATTCTGCACCTTCTCTGGGCAGCATGATTTAGTTGATTCTCTTGGTCCAGTGCTTATCTGTCCTCCTTGGGAGGCTTGTTTCCTCCTGCCTTCACTTCATGAATTCACGAGTTCCCTGCTTAGCCAAGCCAGGCTCCTGATGCATCTGCTTATTTGCCAGAACATAAGGACTGACTGTTCTTGTGTGTGGAGGAGATTGTCCTTAAAGGTCTGCAAACTTTCTTGCGCTGTTTTGCCCTTCTGAGCTGCCTTCCTACAGGATACCTGAATTATCTGAATTATCTGAATTCTGCATTCCTTAAATTAAAGTTTGTACTTTTTAAATTTCCTTTTTGAAAAAGTAGTAGTAGTAATTATTCAATGACATAAAAAGAGTTTTCAGTATCATTTCGATTGCACATAGATCAAAAACATGGTAATATGGTTTGCCCACATGGAACAGCGAAAAACTAAAATTTAGTAGTTTTCACAGAAACACTGTCATTTCATGCCAATCACAGCATTTTATTCCCTGGAAGTTTCTTTTGTCTTTACGCATGTTAGACATGAGTCAAGATGTACTTGCAAATAGTAATATTTGTATAATAATAATAATAATATCTGTGCCTTATGTTATTATTTTAGCTTTATGTTTCACATTTCACAATGCAAACTGTCATCGATAAACAGAGCTGAGACTGTCACAGTTATTACATAATTCCAGGTATTAGAATTCTAAAAAAAATATATTAATTTGCAATACTCGTAGTAACTCTGAATGGTGAGAACTTCTGAAAGTAACAGGGGATCTAAGGCAATGATAGGTTTTAGAGCATGTACTGTCATCCTGAGATAGCAGACTTGTGTTCTTGTGCACTACCACTCTGCAACCTTGGCATGTATTGGAAATTTTCTGAATAGAACCCATTTATTTAATCTGTTTGCCGGGATCGTTATATAACCTTAAGCTTGAATGTTATCCTATTGATTTATTATGTTAGTTCTCCTCTTAAACAAAAATGAAATGGAAATAAATTAAGGGTGTGTCCCTCCTTCTTTTAGCAATAGGCTTTTTTTCTAATCTGTATTAGAGTATTCTTAAACCATGGGATTTGTAAATTTAGATTTTCGGGAGATTATAATATTTAATAGTGCAATAAACCTTTCAGATGCACAGAGGGGTTTTGTGTGTGGAAATTAAAAATTAATGCCCAAGTAAAAGATTTAGACTGATGCAGCTGGAAGAATTTCATTTTTTTAAGTGTGTTTTTGTAACTGCTTAATTTTGAGACATTCAAAATAATACTTTAAATTTTTTCATATTAAAAAAAAGTCTATGGAGTAGGTATAAAAAGTAACAATTTCATGGTAACAAGTGTTCATAAATTACATATATGAAATAAATAATCTGAAAATTTGAAAACTTAGGTAAAGTTCCAATGAAGAAGGGGTAGTCAGCTTGTGCAGCTGGAGGTGTTAAATGTGTTTTCTCTGCCAGAGCTATGTCATGTAACAGAGTCTGCAGCTGGTACATAATCTGAATATCAAGTTTAGGAAGACATAAATTAGATTAATGTCACTGAATGACCTGGTAGCCACCTGGGAACCAGATCATACCTGACCTAACATAGTCATACAATTCTGAAAAATGCCTACCGTACTCTGCTTGTGAACCCTTGTCAGAGCTCACTTGTTCTTTTTTTCTTATGGTAAGAAGTTTGTTTAGCGGTTTAGGTCATGTGAGTATTTTGATGTGCTGATCAAAGAGATAGGAAGGCTGCTGACAATAACATTTAAATGATGTATCTCCAAATGTAGTAGCTGAGATTTGAAAAATCCTCTGGCATCATAAGTGGGGGGAAAAAAAAAAGTTTAACCCTGAGCCTCTGCTGTTCTTGATATTTTTTTCAAGAACAGCAGAGAGTAGATATGTGTTCAGGGATGATGCTTCCCCAAAATACTTTTGGTAGAATATTGTATGAGATGTAAATAGTCAAAGGGGCACCAGCATCACCTTCAGAAAATAAATAAAATAGCTATACACAACACAAAGCCTCATATACTGTAGTGAGAGTGACTGTGAGAGATTACATGCATTGCTGCTTTGACCTAGAATAATTCCTGAGACTGTGACAACACCATTTAACAACTTGACTTAATACATGTCTCAAAATGTGATAATAACAATAAATATGACAGATTTATTATTATTTATTATACATTGGTTTTCCCACTAACTCTCATCTTACTATAGCAGATAGAGCAGATGCATATTTCATTTTTAAGCACTAAAATGCAACTACCTCAAAGTAAGAAACCAGAAACTATTTATCTGTGCATCAAAGTAATATTCACAACTTTTAAAAGCATGAGAGGCCAATAAATATTATATATGTGTTTCATAGGTGTAACAGCAATTTTTTAGTCTTTGCGTACATACATGGCATGTATGTGAGATATGTTGCCATTGAAAAATCCTCTGACAGCAGCAACAGACAAGAGTGAGCAGTATACTTGTTCCTTCCATGGGCATCATTAAAGGAATGATTTGTTAATAGTTTGAAATAACTATCTAAAGACTTCTGGATTGCCCTATATTTCCCATAAGTGAATTCGGAATCAGTGTTTCTGATCATAGGGTTTTTTTTTTTTATTCCAAAGGGCTGTGCCAGTTCTACCAAATTTGTTTCCCATTTAAAATTTGTGCTTTTTGAATGAAACAGCAAATGGTAAACTAATAGGAATCTTAATGAAAACCATGTGTATTTTTTAAAAGAAAAGGTGGTTATAATGATTCAGGCCTAACTTGAAATTATTCAATATGTTTATGCATAAGGGAGGACTTCATAATTTGGGATACCTGGTTTATAATTTGAGGTGTTCCATAATTGACAGAAATGAATATTATTTGTACGAGAGAGTTTGGGGTTTTGTTCATGACTGAAAGGCAAGGAGGAGAAATAAGTAGTTAAGTGGGACAGTAAAATAATGTATAGAAACCAAAATAGCATACTAAAATATGGAAAGTCAGTCCAAATTTTTGACCAGAGTTTATGAAAGACAAAATCTAAGATTCCTAAATGAAAAGAGGGAAAAAATATCCCTGCTTCCCCAAATTACTGAATTAGAACCAAAATAGGAAATCTGAAAGTGCATCCATGAATTGTTTAGACTACTGTGAAGCAGCAAAACACAAAAGAGTATAGCAATCCGTACATTAATTTTAAGGAAACACTGCTGAATTAACCTATTAGAAAATATGTTTTGCTAGGGCCTGTCACAGTAAGCAGAAAAATTGAGCTGATTTAAATAGTTTAAATGCAACCCACCTATAATACCTGAGGTTATGTCACCAGGGTTTATCAGGATACAAGGAGAACACAGCAGTGTGGAAATCACTGTGTAATGAGAGCTAAAACAATAAAAAGGGTACTCTTGCCATATATTTTGATCTGATGAACTCAAGTAGGAAGTGTTATCTTTGTAGTACTGTGTTTGTATTATACTTAGTAGTCTTGTCTATATAAAGGATATCAATTGTAATCATTAAAAATGTTGACTAGCATTTTTGTGAGCAGGAGAGAACATATTGGGAAACAAACCATTCATATCACTACCAAGACGTTTATGTGAATATCATGGAATAAAAGCAAGATAATATGGCTTTCCTGAAGGAAATAATAGCTAAATACAAATATTCTAAGGAATCAGTTTGGTTCAAAATGGATTAAGAATAATTCATAGCAACAGTTTGGACTTCTGTGAAACAAAAGATGTTTTACGGGTTTTCACACAGATAAGATTCTTAATTAAATAATTATTGGGTAATAAGGAAAGTACTGTTAAAATGACTGCTGATGAGTTTTTGCTGTTAGTCTGGTAGAATTTGGAAAAAGCTGTAAGTTATATGATTCTGGAGCCAAATAAACTTTTGTTGCCAAACAAGCTGCTCATTAAGAAAAGCTATGACAAAACCAGCTCATTTTAAGTATTTCCATGTTCAATTAATTTTTACAATGCAAGTGAAGTAGGTGACATGTTGGCATGATTCCTACAAACCATGCCTGAAGAGAATAAAATTAAAATGAGTCAATATTATGACTCTACAACACACAAGGTTATCCTGAATGTCCAGACTTTATCTTGTGAGTTAATAATTTTCTCTGCAGTTAAAATAACATTCCTGCCATTGTAATCAATATAGAAGCTTTTCATGTTGAGTCATGTAGTTGCATTTCAAAATTTAATTACTTAATTATATTTTTTCCAATTTAATAATATTAATAATTTATCCAATATATTATACATTATTGCAGGCTTGAAAGTGTTTTTTACAGGGTTTGGATGTGTTTTTACTATCTAAATTAGCTACAGGATGTATAATTTTAAAACATTTTTTTTTTTTTTAATCTACATTTCAAGTTTTAAATCATTTTTTCTTCTTTTTTTTTTTTTTTTAAATTGTATCTACAGGACATTCAGTAAAACAATTGAAAGCAGCATTGGCTGGATGTTTGAGCTTTCATAAGTTTTCTCTGTTTTCATTATGTCAAAGTGATTTCCATTTCACAGCACTTTACTTTCTCTTTCCATGTGTGAAAATTTTAAATCAACCATTTTGACAGAAATGCTCTAGCTGTAAGTAAAACTAAAACACACCCAGGGCAAGGACACATGACCCAAAGATCTTTATTTAGCTTGGCTAGCTGATTTTTTTGTCAGTCATACATTGCTGAAAAGAGCTCAATAATAGAAAGTTTTAAACTTAATACCAAGAAATCCAAATTGTATGGAAAATACTATTGAAAACTAATTTTTCATCTCAATCTCTTTAGTCACATAGTATATAATCTTTTCTATTTCCAGAAATTGCTACAAATTCATTTTATATTCTGATTGAAAGCTTAATAAGGATATTACTTTCTCTCCTAATTTAGTTGTGAAATCTTTTTTTCTCTGTGTACTATTCCTCAAGCCTAGAATCAGAATAATTCAGGTTGGAAGGTTCCTCTGTAGGTCAGCCTGTCCAACCTCCTGCTCACAGCAGGGCCAACCTCAAAGTGGAATCTAACTTCAAAGTTAGATCATGCTGCTCAGGGTCATATCCAGACAAGTTTTGAATATACAAAGAATTTTTAATAGAATTTTCTTCTTTACTTTCCAAGGGTAATTTTTGCCTGAATGCTTACTTTTTATTGTTTATTATAATTTTTTTCTGAAAACTCTTTGTGAGCTTTTTGATAGATATTTTTCCAAGACAACGAAGCCTGTATGGAGGTTTTTTTTTATTTTATTGTTTATTGTGAAAACTCCTTAGAAGAAGGTTTGATTAGTTTTCCTTTGGTGAAAGTGAAACAAATGAAACAAAAATGCAAAGGTAATGAGCTCCAACTACTGCAATTGTGGTCAATTATTATATAAAAGCTAGAAGTGAGAATTATCTCTTTGCTTCAAAATATTGGACAGCACAATTTTGCAGGCGTCTGAAATAGCAGCAAAATGCCTTAACATGTAGTTAATAATTTCATAGAAAATACACTTACTGATTTATGTTTTGTTTCATTCCATGAACATTTAGTAAAATATTGAAACCTAGCAAAAATAATGAATCTGCTGAATATCAGCTGTGTTTTAAAGCAGCGGATATGCTAATTTCATATTAAAATCAGTAATGAAAAAAGTTTAGTTTTGCCTTCCTATTTTTCTAAACCATATCAGTTGAGCAGCAGGTAGTTTCATGCCAAATATAGGTCTTAATTTAGTTCAATTATCACTGTAAGTTTTTAATTTTAGTTATCTATTTAGTAGAGAAAGTGCATAAAAGATTTCAGCATTTTTACTTTGTTTCCCAATAAGTATCACTGACCTGTTAAAATATGTTCTGTTTTTGTCTAATTAGCTTTTGAAATTTGTCTTTCTAATTACAGTGATACATGTTGTCTCCTACACTTAGTTTTCTATATATCTTGTATTCTACAAGATTTTTCTCTTTCTATCTGGCTTTCTCTTGCAAATTCTTAGCTTCCAGTGTGTCCTGAAACAAGGGATTCAGCATCTTAACTGCATGTTATGTGAGAAACCCCATTATGTTTCATTTTAAGCCTATTGCTTCATAGCTTCTTATGATGCCTGGAGTTTCTGGCTTAGGAGAAACAGTAAATGTTAATACTTACCTTCCTTCTCCATATTTCACAATTTTCTAAGCCTTGCTCATACCCTGCTGACAGTTTTCTTTCTCCAGTGGTGAAGAGTCCTAGCACATCAGTTTTTTCCTACACCTTTGATCATCCTTGCTGTCCTTTGTTGAACCTTTTTGAGTTCTAGTACATCCTCTTTGACACAAAGGAGATGAGAAGTCCACACGACATTTAATAAGCAGGTCACACTATGGAACTAAAAGTAAGACAGTGTTTTTTGGGTTGTTCTGTCTTCCTTGTTCTAAAAACTGATCTGCCTTCATTATCACTATTCAGTTTTGAGCTGAATATAATAATTTTGTATTATAGTAATATCATATTATAACTCCTAGATCTTGTTCCTGGGCAATAATGGTCGGGTCAGACATAAATATTTTTACATTTGAGAGTAGAATTGGGGTTTTTTGGGTTCTTGTTTTTGTTTTTGTTTTTGTTTTTTTCCATAGCATTAAGGTTGAAGAACAAAATTATGTAGTGATATGAATGAAGGCCAAGATCTGCGTTACACAAAGACAAATGGAGCAATTTGAAAACCAAGTCGATGAAAATGATTGAAGCCAAAAAAAGCTACACCTCTTTATCTAGAGAAAGATTAATATTAAGCAGTTGTGATATTTTTGGTTTCCCCATGTTTCTGAGAGTAAATTCTCAGGCTAAAGACTTTATTGCATACTGATTTTAGATACAACTTGAACTTAGCATCTTGAAATTATTTCTGTGCAATGTCTACAATATTTAACTTTTTTAAAAGGCTCTGAGATTTCTTTGGAAATCAGTATATTCTGTTTAAATACCACTTTTTTCATTAAGGTTTTTTTTTTTTTTTCATTAAGGTCTAGCGTTTTATAAGTACTATTTCTGTTCTAATTTAATATGTATGTAGTCCTCTGACAAAAACACGGAAAAATTGCTACATGATTTTCAGAAATCTTTTTCCCACTTTCTTTTTATCAGTTATGAATTCTACTGAGATTTACATTTGTGGGTACAAAGTCACTGTTCTTGCTGTTTGGCAGTTGTGATGGAAAAAGATTTTGAATAAATTATGATATTGGAAATAGTGCAGTATTACAGTACATAAGTTTTAGAGCAATAAAAGAAATCATATTTTTAAATTGAGAAAAATACAAAGATTCATAATTCTGATCATATGCATGAAATACATTAAAACACAAATAAAGTCATTTTACTTTTTAAAAGCTTTTGTGAACTTTCAAAACTAAAAAGAAGCTTGGGTCTAAAAGCATTAAGATGGAATTTGCAACATGAAAATAAAAAGTTTACTACTTTCTGAACCAGTCAAATATAAATATAATATACTGTAGATCACACCCTTCTGAACTAATTGAGTAACACAACATACAAGTAGGAAAATATATTTTGATATTGTAAGGATTGTGACATTGAAAGCCCCACAGAACAGCTATTATTCTTTTAAGCAAATTGAAACTAGAAGCTCTAACCTAGAAGATTATTCTATCGGTAAAAATTAATTACTAGATTACAGAGATGCATTTCAGACTACTTCAAAATTCAGTAAGGGGAAAAATTATGAGTTTGTAAGTCTAGGTAGTGTTGAAAGCTTCTTTAAGCTAGTATATTCTGGGGGGGGGTGAATTCTGTGTATGTCATGGTAAAGTCTAAACTCAACTTGCATAACGTTCCAGTAAGAAAAAGAATTATATGCTATATATGCTATGCTTGTTTTTAAGCTTCTATTCTCAAATGCTTTTATTAATTTGTGAAATATAAAATGGGAAGAGAAATTGTAAGATTTGAAACCTAAATACATTTTCTAAGTTTCTCTTTTACAGACAGCCTGAAGTGTAAAGCTGACCCCTTTTTAAACTTATGTTAAAATATTTTCTGAAAAAGGGATATTTTTATATATTTTGTGGCCCTGTAGTTGCTTCTCTTTCAAGTCTAAAATACAGAAAGGAAATCTTTGCCCTTATAGGACAGGTATGTGAGAATTTTACTATCCATAAGTATTGAGAATAATGAAGACTAACAGAGTCCCTTTGAATCAAAGATAAATGAGAAATAAAATTTTATTTATTTTCTCAAACTTTGATTCTTACAATTTCATCCTTTTGAAAAGTATGAAAAAGTTGTCCTAACCAGTCTTACTGATGAATGCTTCCATAAGCATGTGCAGCAATTACAGCAAATTTCACCCACATTTTTTGACAATTTGAGGTTTTGGAGATTTTTTTCTTCATTGAAAACATTGGAAATTTGGCTTGACTTAGCTAATATGTGTGGGATAGTGTAGTAATTCTGACAGTGTTTAGTATGTTTTTATTGTTGCAGTCTCTCTAGAGAAGTAAAATTTTCATAGTTCCTTTTAGCACTTCTCCTTTTAAATAAATTAGAGCTTTAAATCTGCACTCCAAAGTATTTCCTGTAGTTTAATACTTGTAAAATTCAGAAGACACTATAAGCCAAGGTTCAGATGCCTCTAGTTCAAGTTGAAAAAAAGACCACCAGAAATTGGAATACAATGGTATATTTTAATAATGTTGAAATAAGTAATTTAGAGGTTTACAATGAATTATTGTTAAATTTAAGAATAATTTTACTGGGAACCCTTGTTAGTTGCTAGGAAATGCAAAACAGTTTAGAAAAGAGATACCTGCATTCAAAACAAGTAATGAGAGTAAAGCATAAACAGTTGATCTATAACTGGAGATATACAACATTTCAAACAGAAAAAATATGCATGTATAAAAGCAGGTACAAAGGTACAAGGTTAGTTGACAATTTTCATGTGACTGGAAGTCTGGTCAGAAGTAACATCCAATTAGTGTTTTATAAAAGGAATGCATCTGGAGTTATGTTAGTAATATGCAATGCCTTGAAGTGTAGTCAAAAGAATAGATTTTATTGTGCTGAATGCTGATACATCAGAGAGTATAATCAGGCACGTGACTTTGACATTTATATTCTTTTTTTTTTTTTTTTTTTTTTTTTGATAAATGAAAGTTTGCATTTTAGGCCAAATGATTATAACTGTGTAGACACATGTAATTTAGAATGAGTTGGGGAGGGCATGATTACCAGGGGCTACACAGCATTTGGGGCTCTGATACTTACAGAGAATGTAAGTATCCAAAATCAAATAACTGATTTTTAGCAAATATTAATTTAGGAACAGCTGTATGTACATCTTAACTTTGAGCTATTTATCACCTCTAGGGTGAAAAAATTTCTGTTGCATTCCCCTAAAATTCATTGTCTGTTATGTGTGCAATTATACACTTTATAAATATTTTTTATAAAAAATGTAATGTCTGTGGTAAGGCTGTTCACTAAAAAGGCAGACCAGATCTTTCTCTGCTGATTCTGTTTTCAAATTAATTTGAGATATGGGCAAAGTAGAGCAATTTGAAATTCACTGTTCCCCAACCAGCAATCAAGAAAACAACAGAAACTAAAATTAACCTGACAATGGGACTGAACCCCGAACTTAGACAGTTGTGATCTACATGGGATCTGTGTTTCAGTCAGTTTGATCTCAGATAGCTTTCTTATCATCCACAGTTACTTTTGGGGACTTTTAAAGGGTATTTTTCATCAGGAATATCTGAAATGATAAGTAATATGAAGTTCAAAGGAACACACTGTCAATTAGCCCTGAGTCTCAGCAAGCGAGAGTTAGTTATCCAGCATCATTCCACATCACCATTATAGGCAAGTGCTGCGTGCAATTAATTGGCAAGTTTCCTATTCTTTTGGTTTCGTGTGTGGCATGGAAATGATTTGTTTCAGTCAAAACAAGTTCAGCTTCTCTAAAGCTGCTGTATGAAGACAACGATTAATGTGTGAGGACGATGAAAGAACACTATTTACTTTGAGAGATTTTTGTCAAAGTACGTGTGATGAAGACAATGATTAATGTGTGAGGACAATTAAAGAACACTATTTGAGAGATTTTTGTCAAAGTACGTGTGATGACTTCTGTGATTCATATTACTATTTAAATGTAAATTACTTACAGGAAATCCCTAAGATTTTTGTAATTTAATTATAAAAAACATGTTTTTTGGTTTTGTGTGCCTCTGCACAGTGAATTGGACCTGAGTCTAAACAGATGTGGAATGCCATGGTTTTCAGTGTCAGGATGGGAGCTGTTTGTGGCTATTGGCGTAAACCAGGGACAGCTCCATCCCTAAACTTTTATTTCATCTTACTTTTCTATTTGAAGAATGAAAATTTCTTTCTATGTGCTTTCCAGGAGTGGTTGCTAGAGTCTTTTTAAGCAGAATGCAGACTGCTGAATGCCAGGGATGTAGGAAACAAACATTTCGTAGGAAATTACCATAAGGCAGCCTATGATTATGCTGACAAATGTGAGTGTAAATAGCACCAGAATTCTTTTCAGAGTTTTTTTAATACAATTTACCTAAGTAGGATAAGCAGTAAGTGTAAGCTTAAATATGTGGTATTTTGCTGGTAGATGTGAAAAACCATGCAAACAATGTATATATATTAGCTTCAAAAAGAAGTCAGATACTTATTTCAGGGTTATCTGTATAATATTTATTGTTTAACTGAATAAGTGTGCAGATTGGTTTCTTTCCATTTCATGCATTTAGTTAATTTGATTTTCTCAAGGTATGGTCACTAATAACCCTGCCTTATTTTAAAAATTGTATCTCCTTTACATAAATTAACACAGTATTAGTACAGCTCAGAAAAAAAAAAAAAAGTTTGACAGTGCTGAATTTTAAAGAGAATCTCTAGTTTACCATAGTTTATTAGAATAAAGTATTATTTTCTGTGAATTGTTGCAGAAAGAGGCAATAAAAATAAGATTGCTGTTTTATTTTTTTCTCCATTAAAGGAAAATTGGAATGAGACTTACTTCTTACATGAACTCTAGGTAGCAGTAGTATTAAGCGATGACGGCAAGCACGACATTGTAATCCGGAGCAAAGATAGCTTTGTGCTCTGTCTGCTCCTATAAATATTTATTTATCTTATGAATTAGCTATATCAGAGTAGGAAATAATTGAAAAGAATCTGAATGGAAAATTACACAGGAACTGTCAGAACAAACTCCATGTATTCTACTTATCCACTTTTATCACCTTTATTTATACTAAACATGGAAACTGTAGCTTGCAATATTTTATAGTCTCAAAATAACAATTTACAGAAGCAATGGTGTCTTCTGTAACCTATATGCAGGTGTTACAGAGGCAATGGATTTTCTGCTTCTGTGTACAGACAGTGCACAGCTGATGTACTCTGCTTCATTGCTTCATTACAAAAAAAAAAAAAAAAAACCACGAAGGAAAACTCTTAGGGGTTTTCCACATTTATCAGTAACATCTTGAAATGGTCATTCTGAGTAATACAACTTTCATACATTTTTCACTGCTACTGTTATGAAAAGCCAAAGGTAACAGTCTTTAAAATAGATTTTCTGGCAGAAAACTTTGATTTTTTTGTTCTTCGAATGTTGTCATATGACAACATATAACACCATCACGATTCCCATACCAACACTGAATGAGGTGTTACAACAGAAGTCACTGTGCTAGAGGACCAAGATAGATAGCCACCGAGGTGAAGACACCATAAAACGTTAATAACTATAATACTATCAAGATGTAGCAAGTACAGTGAACTTTCACTGGTTTGATAACTTTTGTTAGCATTTAGTAAACTGGCTTGCCAAATCAACTGTCAAGATCCATTACTCTCCAGGAGCTGTCTTCTCAGTGGGATTGCAATAGTCAGTCATCTCTTTTTCTTTACTTTCTAGTAGATATTTATGTAGTTTGAGTGCCTTTATCTTTACAAATATGTTCTGGGTGGGTGTATGAATGACTAGTTCTTTTCTTCTTGGGTCTTTGACTTTTCACAGCAATTAGTTGTAACCCTGGTGCTTTTGAGGAGGCAAGGAGAGGTTATATATAAACCATAGGTGTAGACATTAACTCAGATACACATGATAAAGTGCTATATAGTTTGCAGTAACACTGCATCTGGCAGTGTTGGATGTCATACTGAAATACTGCTCTGAAGCAATGCAATCATCTGCTCTGTCCTTAGCACTACTGTCTTTACATCATACCAGTGCCTGCATGCATATATTTATATATGTTCACATATATTTATAGCAATTGCTATTTTATTTGTTTTGTTCTTTTTATGCTTGATGTGTGTATAATCAGCATGGATCTTTTGAGTAGTACTTGAGCTCAAGAGTAGTAACCACAGGACTTGGCATCAGAGGTTATAAACCAAGTGCCATCACATTACTGTTTTGGCATCCAGAGGTACTCTGACTTAGTGCTGTGTTATACATCACCGTTCCACATGGAAAAAAGGCTGGAGCAGAAAACTCCCAAGTGTACACAGACCCACGTTTTAAAAGTCTGTTTCACTTACTGAAGTGATAGTATAAAATATAATACTCAACCATGCCATTGCTCAGAGACAGTTGTAAAATATGATTTTTTATTGAAATATTCATTTAGCTGGAATCTTGGAAATGCTTCCATTTGCTCTGAGGTCACTATGTCAGGGAGGTTCAACAGAGGACCAGAGCACTTCTCATTTGCATCAAGTTGCCAGGCTATAGCCTTAGTTATTGTTTGAGTATTTGGAGCATTTAATTTGTAGTACTGGTATTAAGGCAACTAGCATATAACAAATTTCTGTTTACAATTCAAGATGCAAGAACCTGATAAGTTGCATTTGTTCTTAGTCTCTCAGTGTTATTCCAGAACTGTCTTTAGATTTTATAGAGGTCTGTCTTTAAATGCTAAATTTAACTGACATCTCTAAAAATTTTTTACTATACCTACATTGAACCTCTACTGTTTGGACCTCTTTTGTGAGACTGAAGCAACCCTTGCTTTGCCTTTGTTTTGTTTGTGTGAATATGTTTTAGTGAGTTATATATTTACTCTCTCTTTCTTACAGTTCCAAACATGAGTCAGGAATGTTTTTATTATCAACCTTGTGCTGACTAGCCTGTTACAAATTCACTAATTTCATATTTTGGGTGAACAATCTCCAGGCATATAACAGCAATGATGTCGATCTTACTGCAGTTTATGATTACTTGCAGAGTCACTCTCAATAGAATTAGATACTCCGTCTACTCATTCTTCCTCAGTTGTTCCCTGAGTTGCAGTAACACAACAGCTGACAGCAAAATTAATATATTTCCTTGTCAACAGAGATGCCTCTTTTCTCGTACTTTCTCTTCCAGAGTTCACACAACCTGCTTTCTATTTTATGTTGGTTTTTATTTGTGCAATTTACTTTGTCATCACCCCATAGTTCTCAAGTTCCTCTTTTCTGCTACAAGGAGAACAGTTATTACTTTGCCTTTTAAGCATGAATTCTCTCCATTTATTGTCAAACAAGATTGTACTGTTGGATTCTGGAAACCATACTAGTAATTAGCTCCACAGTTTCCCTTCACTGATATACACGTTTGACCAAATGGAGAGTAATATAATAAATATAATGACATAGGAAATGATATTATTTTTTAAATTAATTACTTTTTATTGGAATTGCTAACAGATGTCTCGTAATAATAGAGAGTGTTGTTGTGCTTTAACGGCAGTCCTAATGCAACATCACAAGTGTTTTCCACCTCTTCTTCTTTATTTGCTAAATTAAGTTTTCCCTTCCAGGAACTTCAGTATTTACTTAGAAATAAGTGCAAGGCCTTTTCAGACTTCCTGCCTTCTTACCTGACATGAATTTTGTGTACAGCATTAATGAATCATCTAATTTGATGGAATAAACCAGTCTTTGCAATTGATCAGGCATGTAACTGAGCAAATTTAGTACAAGTTCTGAAAACTAATAAAAGATACAAGAATACAGCCATCACATAAACATTGCAATGATGAGTAAATCAATAAGATTTTTCTATGATTCTATGAAACTATCTAAGAGTCTTATGAGATAATCATAATATATGTAAGAGGGTGCCCTTAGCGGGGGAAAAAAAGGTGACAATTTTCTGTTGAGAATATTCAAAGAGGAGTCAATTTGCTTGCAGTTTCAGGCCTCTGACAGTATTTTCATCAGTCAAGTTTAAAGACCTTTCTGGCGAAGCATATAGTTAATGCACAGGATGAAACTGCTCCCACAGTTTAAGTGTCCATTATTCCTTAGATATGTCCTGGAGGAGACAGTCCAAAGCGTGGATGTCATCTAAAAGTATTGCTATAAAGGTGCTTGAGTCACTCCACTTTAGTTTTACAGTATTTATTAATATATGTTATCAGTCTTTCCTTTGTCCGTGTGCACACAACAGTGGAGACATTCTTCAATTACTGAATGTCATAATAACACTTCAGATACGCACAACGGAAAAGTTTTAGTAAAACAATGTTTTACTCTCAAATGGTCTAGGAGCTAGTTCAGTGATTCCATGATTAAGTCAATGTTGTTTATAGTTAGAAAACTGTGAAAGGTGTCTCACCCACAAGGACACGCACATCCCTACAAACATACTTATGACAAATCAGGTAGGATATTTCCTCCATAAACCAAAAATACTGATTAAAGTACAACATATCACATGATATACACACAAAAATATTTAAATCACATGGTTATTGGTTATTGTAACCAGGGAAACCCACCAAGATGAGTCACAAAAGAAGGTCTCACCAGGATGGCATGCAAACATGTTGAGCCTAAACAAGTTGCTGGTCAGCATGCTTGTGTCACTGAGCCCTGTGCTTGATCACAG
>NW_010312648.1:0-19352 GCF_000700745.2 Antrostomus carolinensis
ATTTATAAATGTCACTTTTTTTTTTTTTAACCTTATACTCCAGCCTAACACTTGTAATATTTTTTACCTTCTCAGCACCCTCAGGTTTTCCTATGCCTCTCTAGACACTTACGGATTTATTTAGAAATATCAGAGAAAGATCTCCAACAGGAGCATGCCAGTAAATGAAATGCAACTTAAATAGCATAAACTTGACTTGTTTCATGATGGTAGTAATCCATAGTCCTTTTTCAGAAGAGCAAGCTTACCAAAACTGGTTTCTCTCCCTTACTCCTCCTAAAATGTTTATATTTTTGTTCCTCAACCAGAAATATTCTCATTTGGAAAATAGTTCTGTTGCTCTCCTTTCCTACTCTTCTGTCCAGGCCAAGAAATGAGGCAACTTACCAGCTCCTGTTTAGGGGATATCCTGGGAGAAATAATTGCAATCCGAGTAGCAGAAAGTGTGGAGATGAGGCACCCAAATTGTACAAATCATAAGATACCACAAATGCACTTTCAAATGGAAATATTTTGGACTTTTTTTCTGAATTCCCATGATTCTTAAGTGAGATGTTTCATTTGGCAGATGAAAATTTCCATGGAAACCAGCTGGATTTGTGAAAAAGTCAATTTACTAAAACTCCATAATTTTCCATTGTGAAAGAAACCAGAAAACAGATGACTCCACTTCTAATTGGTTTGAAAACAGCTTGGAGGTGAAGCCCAGGCTTCAGCCAGTCCTGTCCTATCCACCTGCTGGACTGTAGGTCCTTTAGCACAGAGCCAAGGATGCAGTCACTTTGCTTCATTTCCCGTACTTTAAACTCATTTCATATAGTCACTTCTAAGACATAATTGATGCAATTTTATCTCTTTTAATTGAAATAAAATATTTATGGGGAAGAATAAGGCAGTTGCTGTGCTCAAGATACTCAGCATTTTCCTATGCAGCATTTATTTCTGTCATGCTGCAAATACCTCTCCTCTATTTGGGTTATTATATGACAATGCTAAATGTATAAAGTTTGTTAGTAATGACATTAATTTATGAATTATTTCTTCCAATGCAGGTTGACTCCTAACATTGAAACTTACAGTTTCTGTACAATAATTAACATTTATATTGCTCTCTGTACTTTCAAAACACAGTTATTGGCTAATTCATAATACACTTCTGATCCTTAAATGTGGCTGTGCTGGTTAACAAAATAATCTGAAGAGAGTTATGAAAAGTCAAGGAGAGAGTCAGCACCCACTGACTGTCAGAACTCCAGTGTTCTCTTTCACAACACCACCACCACTTCACTCCACTTTGCTTCCAAATATTTGTAACTACAGATTGCATAATTTTACAGTTTTGCTGAATCCAACCCAAGAATGATAACAATGTGAACTCTCTTCTGGTAGTAAATTCTGAGATAGACTTACAAACAGCTAGGAATGATTACTAGCAACCCATGATATAGAAGGTACTTACCTTACACTGAGTGGTTTTCCTTTATAAAGGAGATGAATTTCTAAGATAGATGCAAATTTCAAAGGCATATAATTGCAGGAAAAAATAATGCGGCTACACTACCCTTCGGACCCAAGCTAGATTATATTTGTGTTACCCTGCAAGACATGTAGGCAGATCACCCTTATTCAGACCCAGCTTATATAATTTATATCAAGGGCTGCTCAAATGGTTTAGGTAGTGGGGATCTGCACACAAAATTTTGCACAAACACATACATACACCTGTGTAACACAATGGAGCTTTAAAAGAACGATATTGAAGAGTATTATGTGCACATACACACACATACACAAAACCTTACAGCCAACACTGGAGTGCCCAGCTACACAACTTTTGCACTCGGTCCCCGTTGCCACATACCTGTCTCTACAAGTCTGGGGACAGCCGGCAAAATATCCATAGCTGACTGCTTTCCATGCCCATTTTCATATAATTTTTGTTTGTGTTGATGCCCAGACTGGTGCAAAAGCAAACTAAAAAAAAACAGTTTGTGGCAATCAGTCTCAGCTGTCCACTCTGTGTGCTCTCACATGTGCCATCCACACTTGACACAAGAGGGAAGGAAGACTCAGGCATGGCACTGCAAATGCATGACGACTCTGGAACGTACTTAAGTGTTATATACATATACATGGAAACTTGTTACATGTCACTAAACACAAAACGACAAAGAAAGATTTTAGCAAGGTTTATAAAGTTTTGGTGGGGGTGGACCCCACTATATACAAGGCAAGACCCGCCCTGATCTTTATTGTGTAGTTTATCACCACATAAAGTTATTCTGAAATGCTGAGTGGCGAGATTTGCAAAAGCAGATGATGAGTTTCACAACATCAGTTTTGGGGGGCCAGTGTAGGCAAATATAAGGATCCACATTTACTAGGGAGAAAAAAACCTCAAACAAAACAACAGCAACAAAAACCTTACTCTGAGTCTCTCCAAGAAAAAGAAAAATTCTTGCCTATGAGGCATATGTATTAATCTGAAGCTAAGTAACTTCACTGACTCTTTACGTGTTTGGAACCCATTTCTTTGTGTATTTAGGCACCAAACAGTACTGATCAAATTTACAAATGTTCTTCAAAGTTTGTAAAAATCTTAATTTTCTACAGAATTCTGAGTTATTATGTGGAAATCATTTAAAAGCAAACATGCAATTTGTTAAGTGCTAAAATTGATAATTATTACTTGGGTTAGTCTTACATGTTTCCCTTGCAAACTGCAAATGGAATTAGAAAGTCACTAGAAAGTAGTTCAAGATGTCTAATAACAAAATTTCCACAACAGGTGACTGATACCAGACTTCTAAGTCCATGTTTAATTGACAAAATATGATTAAACTGAATTTAAAGAGCAGTTATCATTGATATAATTCAGCAGTGCAGCAGACTGGGATATTTCTGTTTCGGAGTTTAACTTTGAGCACCTGGCTTAGCAAATATTAACTATAATATATTTGAAACCATCTTCAACCCTGAAACCAGTGGAAAAAATGACTTACGTTCAAGAGATATCAGAGCTTCTAAAAAAAAGATGGATTCTCAGGTTAAAGTGAACAGAAATTTGTACTTTCTAGATAAAGGATGTCATGTCTTTAAAGGCTTCTTCACACTGAACTATGATTAATATTTAATTTAAAAAAAAATATATATTCCATTTATTTCAGCTTTCACTTAAGTCTCTAATGCAGCCATTATATGGTAACCCATGCAGGTGAGAGGCCGAAATCAAAGATACATAGTAACTTCAGTACATTCATCTATCATGTAAAAGGTTTTCTTAATCAAAATTAATATTCAGCAGAGGGAGTTTTTTGAAGCTGACATGACATATGACATTCTTTCAATGATTCTGCAGTTAATTAAGAATTTTCAGTGATTCTGTAGTTAAGTATTGAGATTGACAATGAAGTCTAAATCTGATTCGTATTTCTCTTGTCAACTGCCAGGTTAACAGCCATGAAAAAGAAAGTCATGTCAGAAAGAATGACGTAGATCAATATCATAGCAATGGGAAGTTATTATCAAAGCAGTTCAGGTAGCAAAGGTTTTTCAGAGGCTTTGAACTGACTTGCTGAAAAATAGTTTTATCTCAGGCACAGCTCAGCATGTGGTTTGATACTCCATATCTTCTTACTTGTCCTTCACACACACTTACAGTCAAGGAATGTGTGGCATGACAGCTGTGTAGAAATCTATTGCAGGCATCCCATGCAGCTCTTAAAATCTGGCCCTGTGGATCCCAAATTCCAGTTTCCAATGGCTTTGTGTGTGTGAGTGTGCATGTTCATGAAAACCTACTCAATAGCATTTCTGTTTTCCTAATAATGACATGATCACCTATCCATTAAGTGCTACCCAAATCAGTATTTATACTTTCACTAAATATCCCTTACATTGCCACTCTCAGCAAGTAGAGATTAAATTTAGGAAGTCACACAGAGCTGGGTAACTATTTACTATTGTAAGTGAAAACATTTTAAAAGCTGTGCAGCTGAGAGTAGATCTTCCCTTTACCTCTTTGTCCCTCTCTGTTTAAACAGCGCATGCTTTGTTTTTAATCTCTCACGCTTTGCCATCATTCTCATCCGTAGGTAATAAATGCCAATCAGTTTACCTGAAATTCAAGTTACAAGTAAATAATTATGTTTAAATTTCCTATCTTGCCTTGAACTGTTATTTTTAAATTATTTTTCTACTGGAATCATAACTTTGTTTGTGATTTTTCCCACATTTTCTCATGCCATCAAAATGGTTATTGTACTAACTTGCCTCAAGAATTATTCCTGAGAGAAAGAGTTGTCTAGTGACTAAACCAATGGCATAGCACCCAAAGATTTTATTTCTGGCTTCATTAGCAGTTCACATGGTGAGCTGTGGAAAGGAATTTTATCTGTCTGCATAGCAATTTACTAGTAGCTACTTCCTAGGGACACCAGAATAGGCTAGTTCACTTGGCCTTAGCTTTGTCCACCCGGCCTAAAGTTCCCCCTATAGGTAGTGAGAAGAGACTCATCTCATCCAAAAGGCAGAATGAGCTCAGAGGGACTTATATCTCTCCACTGAGAGACCTTGGGCAACCAACTTAGCCAGTGGCCCCATTTAATTAAAAAACCAAAAACCACCAAAAAACCCAACAAAAACCTTTTAGTTTGTATTTGCCTAGTGCTGTAATATAATAATAAAAAAATCTATGTGTCAAGAACTATAAACTCTAAAAATATGAATTATGAAAGACTGTCCCTAACACTCACATTGACCTCATTGTGGATTTTGTGCTGACAGCAGCTGCAGCAGTAGGCCAAGAAAATCCACGATATGCTGTCATCTTCTGTGATATTTAGCAATGCTACCGTAAGAGATGTCCCTGTATGGCAGACTTGCTGTCTTTCCTCAGCATGAAAGATCTCCAGAAGTGGGCTATAATCCCCACATCCTTTGGGAAACCTTCATCTTTTCATATCATGGATGTCAATTCTATCCTATAGTTGCTCTTTTGCCCTTTCTGATGTTTTGCAAGTGGAGAAAATGACACCAAAATTTCTCTTGAGTAAATGAACCCTGAACTTACAGGATAGAGTTGAAAGCCATACTTCTTTCTTTTTTTTTTTTTTTGCTTTTTAACGTATTCAAGAGCAGTTCTCTAGGAAACCCTGGGAGAACATACTTTTAATCTTAAACCAAAACATTTTGCTAGCTCAGCATTTTTACATAAATTACTGCAGAGAAAGCTCAAATTCTTAATATTCATATTCTAAGGGGACATAAGCTGAACACACGGGGATTGTACAGAAGCCTGCATACCAGCATCAGTTTAAGAACATAAGCAGCAGTAATATTGCCTACATTGTGAAATTTCATGCAGTTTATGGACTGTTTTGTATTTTCAGTGATGTCTCTGCATGAAATAATTCACCTGAAGGCAGAGAAAACCAGATTTCTTGTGAGCTTCTGAACTCCACTAAAATAAAATGTGTTAAGCTGCTCAGATGAAAAATATTTTTGTGAAGTCTTCTAGATCCTTAATAGCCCAATCATCCAGGACCAGTTTCAAGTTATCATAATAGCCTCTAAACTTGAAGTTGTGTAAGTTATCCTGGAGACTAGGAAAAGCAGAAGCAATGAAGTAAGTCAGAGCTACACTAACTGTATGCAAAAGAAAAAAAAAGTGACACTGAAGGTAACTAAAAAGCAACACAACAAAGAAACAAACTGTATCTTTGCAAAGTGCAAACATTGCTAAGAAAGAAAAGAGAACACCTTTTAAACTGAGTAGCTGGGAGTAAATATGAGCTGGGAGTAAATATGAGTATATATGAGTAAAGAGAACACCTTTTAAACTGAGTAGCTGGGAGTAAATACAAGCTTCTGAATTATTATGGTGTATGAAATGATGTCACTATGAAAGAATTAACACAGCAAAAATGTTGGTAGAATTTGTTGCTTAAAAAGTAAAAAAGAAAGTAAAGAAAATATCTTCAGTATGGAATACATTTTTTTCAGATGAAAAAGCACAATTAGGAATTGAAAAAAAGAAAAGGAGTGAGAGAAGAAAGGAACAATGAAATGGATTCAGAAATAATTTCAAGATTTCCTCTTAATCTGGTTCTGAAATGAATTATTCCTGGGCTTCCCTCCACTAACTCAACAGCACATTTCCAACTGCAGCTCTCTGTTCCTTCCACTAAGGTGAGACTCAAACGTGTGGTTATCAATATTCCTCTATTACCAGAGGTATAAATCCAGGGTATTGATTAAGCAGAGAAACTATTCCTGTAGTATCACTACAATTACAATATTGTTACTCCTATTACTGCTGAGAAACTACTAAAAGGCCAGTACCCAAATCTTTTCCATTGCTACAAGGTTTTGTTTTCTGAAAAAGCTGTCACATAAGGGCAAAAGCACAGGTGAAATGGATTTCACTTTAGTGAACTGTAAAACAGGGAAGAAAAGCATCAAGAATTTGTAGCTCATACTTAACAGTTAAATTAGCAGCTGCAAATGTAACAGCTGTTGTAAAAAGAAAAACGACTCTTTATTTGTATTCTCAATGAGGCTTATTAATGATTACCTTAACAAAACAGTAAAAAGAGGAAATCACTAAACTTTAATTAACAAATTGCCAAAAAACCCAATTAATAATCTCCAGCATGATGATTTAACAGATATACATTTTTCTGTGTACTTATAAACATAATTAAGCAGAGAAGGCTGTATATGAACAACAAAAAGCTAAACAAGACTTGCATTATAACTAAAGCTCAAAGAAAGAATTACAGAAAAAAACCCCCACATAACTTCATGTTATCACATTTAAAATGAAAACAAGAAAAGACAGGTTCTAAAAAGAAATCATGTTTTCCCTGCACAATTTCCTGCAGTTGACATTGACAACTTTATGGAAGAATATACTATTTAAGGAAGTTTAAAGGCTGTTAATAGAAGCAAGAGCTAAGTATGACTGAATTACAAAATAAGTACTTAAAATTAAACATTTATGAAAAAAGGAACTGAGAAAGCCCAGGAGTCTATAAGGAAACAGCAAATACAATGTAGCAGACTGGGATGACTACATTAAACACAAATGAATCTACACAAAAACATTTAGAAAATATATCAAAGCCATAACTTTTTCAATGCATAAAGAGTGCTGGCTATTTTAGACAAAGGAAAAAAGTTAGAATTCTGCTTTTTATAAAATATTCAGTGTTGGATGAGTTACACGGTGTAACTCTACTGGGAATGTGATCTTTAAATTTAACAGAGGAATTAAAATATAACCTTTTGTGTTTTAGGAGGATCCTACAGAGGTTTGTCTTTAAAAGGACATTTGTAAGCCCTGGTGCTTCTTCAGCTGTGGCATCTGAAGAGCCTTAGAAATATCTATCCATGCTGGGGCAATGCCCATGTACACAAGCAAAGTTACTTAGGAACTGGAGTTAATCCACAGTAGAGTGGAAACTGTGGTGAGGACAGCTCAGACAAACAGAAACGAAATACTGTGATAAGAGAAAAGAATTTGAAAGCGGATCAGGAGATTTTTAAACTGTCCTTTTCATTTTAAACCTGGTTTGTGGCAGGTTTGGATTTTTTTTCACTTGAGGTAAAGATAGCGTAAAGCTTGCAATGAAATTATAAAGCTGAAGATTTTGCTCCACCAATATAAAAATAAAAGCAGTGCATTCTAAATAGTATGCAGCAATAAGAGGCACAAAAGCTATACTTAAGGTAAGGATCTCACATGGCCAGACAAGTAGAGTACTACCTTGGCAAATGCTGCATTTTTCCTAAGGGTACCAAAGTCATATTTACTAGAACAAAAGAAGGAAACAAACCAGCAAATGCCAATCACAACATCTAACTATGTACATTAACTTCTGACATAACCTGGAGCACTCAAGAATACATTTCAGTGCCAGAGTTTTAGTTTTGAGCATAGAAATATAATTTGGTATGATTTGATGCTTTACCTGAAGTTGTGTATTGCAGCCACATAATACTGTTAAACATCTTAATTTATACAGAAATTTCTGCAACAAAGAAGCAATTTGTTGCTTAGTGAACTCCTGCACTTCTGTTGAAGCAAAATGTGTTAAAATTATTAGAAGAAGGAGAACTATTTTTGACAGCATCATCTGCAATCTGGCTAACCTCTCCTCAGTGGGCACTTCGTGGACAAGCAAGGGACGCATAGGCCTGACATTTAATCAGCTAGAGAAAACAGACTGCTATTCTGTAACTTGGTTAAAAACCTGTATCAGTAAATAAGGAAACGGTAGAAATGGAGACGTCACTGTAAAAAGACTGGTAAAAAAAAAAGAAAGAAAACCCCAGACAACCCAAAACCCCACAGCTGCCTGAATGAGACTGCAGTCCCTGGCTCCTACATAAGAGAATTCTGGTGTGTTATCACCTCCTATCAATAAATTAAGATTTGAAATAAAATTGGCATCTTCTCTGATGCTGTTAAGTAAAAAAAAAAAAAAAAGGCTCTAAGACATAGAAAAAATATATTTTGTATATACTACCATAATATCCACCTTTCTCATTAGTAATATTCATTCCTTCTAAATTACCCTAGCTGAAAAAAATTGCCTTCAACTTCTCAACAATAGTCACTTACTGAGTTTCAGCAACACAATCAACAAAAAATACTTCTAAACTTTTTTTGGTTTTATTAATCTTTGTAATAGTGACACTTTCCAGCCGAGGATAAGGAGAGGATTTTTCACCCACCTCTGGTCAGTAGGACAGTATTAAAGTGCAAGTATCACTATGAGCTAGTCCTGTTCCTTCTTCTCTCCCTAAACTGTTTACCACTGTTGGAAACAGGATCCTGAGCAAATGGGCCTTTGGTCAGACCCAGCTTGGCCATTCAAAGATTATGTTATATTCTTTAATGCACATGCATGAAATATAACCTTAATATCTTACATTCTTTGGCAATTGGATACAGTGGCTTCCAGATGAAAGCCAACTGCTGTAATGCAACTTTATCCAACTAATTAAGCTACATTAATTTTCAACAGCTGGGAAAAGAGGCTTTTAACATTCACATTTCAAAGTAAAGAAGTAAACTAGACAAAGATAAATAAATACAATTATTTATTCTTCCCATATATTTTGTATCTACCTTATTCATACAGCATCCGGAAAGGTTAAACATCTGAATCAGGAATATATGTGACTGTTGTACCAAAATGGGAGACAAGTGTTTTGTATTTTGAGGCAGGAACAGGGAATGAAATGGAGGAGAGAGCTAAAAAGTATCCATGAGTGTTCAGGGAAAGACCTGTAAAAGTGATTCATGGATTTTTACTCTGATTTTTTAAAAAGAACAGATCTCTTGCATCAGTAGGCCAGAGGAACGTGTACAAGGAGTATGCTTTCATAAAAGCTGATGCTGCTTGTGAAAGTTAGGTCTGTTCCAACGCACTATTCAGAAACAAAAGAACTAAAAAGTGAATTTAGTACCATAGCTGCCAGAGGTGCTTATAACCATAGGTGCAGCTCTCCAATAATTTCCTCAGCTAATGTCTGCATAGAAAGACATAACCTATGACAGGATCTCTCTATTCAACACTCCTTCTCTAACTAAAACTCAGCGACTCACCGCACAGCAGGTGCAGAGAACAGAGTCACCGAGCCAGCAGCTGACAGCTAATTCAAAAGGTAGTAAAGCAGAAATTCTCTTGCTGTTAATAACTTTTTGACCTCTTCATTGTCAGCTGGTCTCATCAAACTGTAATCAATGAATGTTTTCCCTATATGCAAGCTGTTAAGAAAGGAAGTTAATTGGCTCGCTTGAAAGATTTAAAGCAGATGAAAGTTTGGAGTGGTTTCACAGTTTTCCAGGGACTGTTGTGGAGGAATAGCTGCAGAGACACTGCAATGCAGCACAGCGCAGCTCGCAGACCACTGCTACTGAATATTTTGCAAAAATCTTAGGGCTAAGTTCTACCCTTTCACACTGCCGCAGGGGGAAGAAATGTGAGCGTTTGAGACTAAAATGTGCTATAAAGCTTTGTAGCAGCTTCATTAGGAGTCCAGTATTCTGTCTACCCTCACTACCAAGCTGTGTCTTTCAGGACAAATTATCATTATTTCAGACAAATTTCACCTTCCTTTTAAAATGTGTTTCAGTTTCACTGAGAAAATGTTTTTTTCTTAACTCCTTCCATACTGGGCTGTAATTTACAACTGTTGCCATTAAAATAAAAATATGTCCTGCATAAAAACCTGGAAGTGTAAAAAAGCGTTTCCCTATGTGGTATATATTCCTATTTTAATTTCTAATTAATTCTTTAATAAGGACACATTGGTCCACCCTAAGATTATTTTCCTCAGGCTTTTATTTTGCAGAAGGGCCTACTAACTAGCTCCATATTTGTACAAAGTTTTAAAAGAATTCTGAGAGTTGCTAAGCTGGGAGGAGAGTTAAAATGCTTCCAAGAGTATGAAAAATTGGAGAGTAAAGCTAAATATAAGTGATTGATTCCTCATCTAATTTTGTTCTAAATAGGTTTTGGTCTTTAAATTTTCTTTAATTTCATTTCAACCATGTGTAGAAGACGTGAGCAGCACATGAATACAGGTAGCTGTCTTTTTAAAGCCTGCATGATGGATAGTGTACTTTGAATATATGTATAAACCTCCAGATGAACTACATCCACAATGATTATCAGAGATCATGATGCTTAACATTACTTGACCTCCATTTATACATTACATGTGTGCATAAGATACTGAACACAGGTTATTTTAAGTTTTTAAAATAAAAATAAGGAATGACTCAAAAAGCCCAGAGTTATGGCCACTGTTCCTACAGTTATGAACATATACGGCTCACTGCTGAGCTCTGATTTTTTAATCTCTGTGATTTGTTTTCCTCTTGTTCCTAATAGCCTTTCCATATTTTTGTTCACAGAATTTGTATTTCTGTTTGGACTTCCATACCTCTTTTTTTCACTTCTATGTCTGAGAGAGATGAGGGAAATAGAGATGGTGAGTGTACATGAGGAAAACAGGGATTGAAGAGCAGAAGAGCTGAGGAGTTCTCCATCCTTCATAGTATGCCTTGTATTTCCATTCAACTCCTTCGCATGAAATCACTGTTTGTATTTTCCATTCTCCCTTTGTTCACTGTATCTGTGTTCTTTTATAGAATTTTCTCCTATTTCCAAGACCACTTTCATCTGAGGGACAGGCAATGTGGTTCAGATAAGCATTGTCACCAACCACAAGTCTGATAGCATTCAAAAAACGTTGTGATGCTATTCTATTTTATCTGAGTTAGTCTCTGCACTTGTTTATTCCAGACAAGATGAGACAACAAAGTGCCATAATATCAAGAGGAAAGGAAATTCAAGTTGATGGCAAGCACTAGATTCTTTTTGCCACCATTGTCATGAGGTTTGCTGCCACGTCAATACACATGTGAGGGGAGTTCAAATGTGAGGCTATGATGAATTTTTGACTGAATCAAGGAAAGGGAAATTTAAACTTTGACAGCTGTTTCTATAGCAGTCACCTCATTTTCTTCCCATAACAAAGTATATTATTTGTTTTGGAGACACTATATTATTGCCAAGATAAGCGTGTTGCAAGCTTTTCTGTACTGCATAAAAACTAAATTATTGGAACACAGGTTTTTCTACTAACAATTTTATTTACTAAACATCAGCTGGTTTATAATATTGATGGTACTCATAACGTCATCACTTAATACCTGAAATATCAATAGCTAAAGGTTTCATTGAATTTTTGCAACAACATCTAAAAGCTTAATAAGCTGGAAAAGATAAAAAAGATATTGGTTAACATTTTCAGTGGCTATTCCTGGATCTCCCAAAAACCCTAAAACTGTAGTAATAACTCAGAAATTCCAGTATGAAAATGGAAAAATCAAGCTACAAGCTTACTCTGCTTATGTACTTTGCTTACTAGTCTTGAAAGCATTTTAAAGTGAGGAAGCCCTGGAGAAAGCACAGCTATATAGTTTTAAGACTGTATTTTATGACTATGTTCCACTATATGCATCAAGATAAGATATGGTAAATAAGAGATCAGGTATAAATTACATAGAAAGGACAAAAAAATGTTGTGCAGGATCTTTAGAACAAAATAAGTATTTATGTCGATATAGAGTGTCTTTCTATATATTGATATATATATAAATATAGAGAGGCTTTCTATATGACCCATAAATCCTTAAATAATTCCCTGTGAAGGTTATTTAAAGAACTATTTTAAACCTGTTTCATCTTTCTTTGCTGTTAGGGAAATTTTAAAGAGTGAAATACTTAATTTCATATCTCTGCTTATACAGTTTGCATTATCCAACACCGCTGATTAAAATGAAATACTTCAACTGTAAGAAAACACATGCTGGGCAACTACTGAATGATCTCACTACATTAAAAAAATCAGTCATTTCCTATAAAAAGGCTAAATTTCAGACCTTGTTCTTTACCAGCTCTACTCTCTTTGGTGTGTTTTGCACAATTTGGGTGAAACAGAAAACTGTGCTTCACTGACAACAAGTCATGCAGTTGGGACTAGTCTGCCCTCAACAGGGTTTGTGGTGAATGAAGCAGCATTATCGGAAAGACAGGCTAAATATGCAATATAGTTCTTGATGGATTTTATCAACATAATTTGAATTGCATGTTCACCAAAACTGAATTTGACGTATTACAGAGCTGGTAAAATACAGGGTAAAAAGATGTCAACTGAAAGTTCAAATATAATAGGAAAAAATCTGTCAAGTGATGTATTTTTCTGTGTATTAACAATGGCATAGAATAATTCTGAAATGCCAGTGACTGCTACAAGTACTCAGACACCATGGTGATAATTGCAGTATAAAATTGTCAGACAGCAAACAAGACTGCTGGAACTAATGGGAACATGGTTTTATTCAGAATCCAGTGTGGATAGCTATCTCTAATGGAATTGCTTTTCAATACTTTTTCTTTGAAATAACTGATTATTGCTTATGCAAGTCTATATTAATGTGTTCCATTTATTTAACTAAAGAACAGACACTTGTAATTTCATTTGCTCTCATCTGCCCATTTCTTAGTATGGCCTAATTTATTCTGCTCGGTGACTCAAGTGCACATAAAACGATGCATGATACCAGATCTGAAGCACAATTGTAAGCTGGACTAAAATATCATCTGTTTTTCTCTTTGTGTGCTGTCACCAGGATCCAGAGAAACAAAAGAAAGTGTCATGCTGTATAAACTCTGGCAGTACTAATTCATCTCCCCAGTGTCTCTGAAAAAACTGAGTAGCTGAACCTGTTATTAGAGCTGTTCTGTTTCACCTGAGATCTACACGTGTCCTAGGCTGGGCACAATCACGCAAAGTCAACAACTTGTGTTGACAGATCATAGCAGGACTTGTGAATTGAGCTAGAATTGTTTACTGAAAACTGATAAAATGGTGCCAGCACGTCTTCACAGACACCTGTAGTTGCTGAATTCACCTGGAAACAGTTTTGAAGTAACAACTACTGTGGACAAAAACCACTTTTAGTTCCTATCAGAAAGTAATATTCCTTTAATTAATTCATTGATAGCCTCAGATATAGGAGTCATATCTCATGAACAATGAGAAGGAGTTCTGCCACTTAACTCTGGGCTCATAAAATCAATCAATCTCTACTTCCCACTGAAACTGCATTAAACTCTAGAAAGTTAAATATTAGCCATCAAAATCTGGATGAGATACATCCCACCTTAAATGTCTTATATTTTGCTGAATTTCCTGTTGATGCTTTTATTTAGAAAGTTGTCATATTCTCTAGTAAGTACTTGGTATCTAGGGCTAATTGCCCTGGAGGTACAAGGATACCATCATCCAAATGTAGTAATGGGAAGATCTATGCATTTGCCAGGAAGCGTTTATCATTGTTTAATTCTGATCTGACCGCCTGAAGCAACTTCAGATCTTCCTGGCATTTCTGTTCATTCTTAGCTTATCTTTTGCTTATCTCCAGGAGACTAGAAAAGAACGTAAAATGAGAAATAATGAAATTAAAATTATTAACCAAGTGTTGATTACTGTCTTATTATATGTACATTTAAAGATAGCTCTTACAGTTGCATAAAATACTTCTAAAAGCAAAGTCTGTGATAAAAAATACAGCCACTTTCTTGGGAAAGAATTGCCACTTGAATTTTTCTTCCAGATGACTTCTGATGATAGCTGGGAAAAGCACTATCTACAGCAGCCTCATCCTTTTAAGTGGCTGGCTTTAAAGCACTTATCTTTTACCATATATCTTTTATTATTTTGCTTACCCTCCGGCTGGTATTGTGCTATGATTGTTACCGTCTGCCCTGCTCCTTTCAGCGCAGCTGCAGCCTGCTCGTGGGTAGCACCTCGAAGATCAATACCATTCACCTACAGAAGGAATGCAAACAACAACAGATCTGAGTAGTTTAATATTAAACAGAAAGACAGAGATTTTTTATTATTTTTTTTTTTAATATCTGATGTATGTAAAGGTCAGGTTGCCCAGATGAGAAAGTGAAAATACAAAACCAAAAAGGCTGAGAGGATGTAACCTATGAGTGGCCATGAGGATCTGCACACCATAGCTTGCCTATGCTTATCCATGCACATGCTCTAACCATTGCTTTTTGGGGTTTCCTGCTCTATTTAGTTTAGATTTTTTGCAACCTTCATTAATCAATATCATTTAATATATAAGGTTCAAATGATAAATTTCCTGTGGTGCTTGAAGGTCACCATAGAATACTGCAAGCAAGGAAACTGCTTCTGCAGACAGACTCTGCAAGCCCAGTCTATAGCATCAGGGAAACCTGGAGATACACAGAGCATCTCTAACAAAAACTGCTGGTTGGGAACTTCCTGAGCAGAAACCTCATCTACCATTTTATTTTCATGTGATTCCTCCTCCTATTGCCTAGAAATACCCCCAGAACTTGCACACGATAGCAATGGAGTTGCTATCAAATACAGCTTCACCACTTCTGGCTGTTTGACATAAAGAGATCTGTTTATGGGCTTCCTCTTGCTTAACAATTTCTTGCTGTATAAGCAGTGGAAGTGGAAAAGAGTGGAAGAAAGTAGGGAATCCAACCCTAAAACTCAGGGACAGTTTCAGAACTCTTTTGATCTGTGTTTGTGTTGTTAAATGTTTTGCCAGCAGCATCCCAAGGAAGAGACAGAATTCATATATAGAATTAACTGCTCCAGTAACTTGAATCTTGCTTTCCTGTGGGAGTCTGGTTATACTGAAGTGTGTGAGATTTCTTATTTCTTGTTATTGGTTTATATATTTATCTGTCTTTCCTCTTCACATCTAGTTTCCACTTCATAATGTTTCAGTAAAGAACAGGAAACTTTTGACATGTAAACAGCCTCAGCAGGACAGAAATCCATTTCTGATTGCTCAAGAAAAGAAAAGAAAAAAGAAAGGAAATAAAGGGTAGGGGAAGGAGAGAGATCAATGCCATAGATTTCACAGGCAAACAGGCCAAAATACAAGCTCCAGATTCTCAGCAACTTCAACTATTTTTGTTTAGAAAGTCCAGGAAAAAAACCAATTAGTAATTTTGTTTAGGCTGAAGCTTAAAGACTGTAGACTTCAGGAGAATACAAGCCTCTCCTAACAGGAGGTCCACAAGATTTGTGTTAACAGAACATGAAGCTTTAAAAATAATTAATAAATTATAATAATCTCTCTATAGATGAAAGGAGAGGATGTATGAAAGAATAAAGAAACCACACGCTTATTCGCCTTCCCCTCTGAAAAACAATAGTTCTAAACTATATGTGATCTGATAACTAAGATCCTAATAATGCATCAGGAATATAAATATAATACAGGAATTCCACCAAAGGTAAGTTACACAAACATTTTTCACTTGTTCCACAGAACAAGAAGCCACTGATATGGTAACTGACAACTTTCTGCCCTTTGCATGCTTATTCTGGAAGAAACAATTGCCTAAAGTGCAAATACAGCCTATTACAGTGAATGTATTTCTCTGAAATTAAGTTCACTTTTCTGCTAGGACATAGACTGGGATGGACACTTAAGGAGGAGTTGTAGCTCTGCGTGTCTGAAGTCAAAAGAATAAGGAAAAAAAGTGCCACAGAGAAAATAAGACATCAATTCTATCCTCTGCAATTTTTATCAAGATGATAAACAAGTTAGATAAAACAGATTAATGTTGAACAGGTAAATGACCTGACTACACTATGTTATCAAAATAGTGATCTCCCTCTTGAAGATTCACACCTGTAGAATAAAATAAAACAATCAGTGCCAAATAGGTAGGTAGAAGTCTGTTTGCATGCTATTCAGAATGCAAATTAATGCTACTTGTGTTACATTTAGAAAGGATTTATAATCTAGTCTGAATTTCTAAAGAACAAGAAGAGTGGATGTATTATTTCCCAATATTTAAAATCAAACATAATCAAGTCCCAAGCCTTCTAGTTGAAAAACAGCATATTCGTACAGCAACATTAGATCTTTATGAAAGACACCATTAATTTCTACATTTTAATCAAATTCTTACCCTCAGGCCAAAATGAACAAGAGTTTCTAATAGGGTAAAATAAATAAGACTCTGTCTTGTCTCTTCCTCCAAAACAATGTCTTAATTACAACAATTGTGTGCAGTGATGTCTTTCCCTGACATGATTTCATTGCAAATTGTTAAATCTGATTTCAGTTACTGCTTTCAATTAATTTAATGTAGTTTATGTCAAAAATAGTCAGTAAAAGAAACAAAAAAACCCAGAATAAGTTGCAAGTGTGTGCAGGAAAGTTTAATACATATCAAAGGTGTGTTTGGTTATTTTTTTCATTTGGTTGGTTGTTTTTTTTTCCCTTTTTTTCTTATTAAATGGCCTGGCTTCCTTTAAGAAGCATTATACAATAAGCAAAGTAGCACTGCTGTTCTTGGCTTGACTGCACAATCCTGATGTCCTGGCCCAGAATGAACTTGACTGCACAATTTCTGATGCCTAACTCCAAAACGAATTTGACATAATGGAAATAAGAAGAGCCTCCAGCTTATACAGATGTCTGTCTCTTCTGCACGCTGTGGTGAAAAGCAGTTAGAAAGCTTACAAACAAAGAGAAGTGACTCAATAGAAGATTATAGTTTAAAACTACAGACAAAACTAAACTGAGATGGGGAAAAAGAAGCAACTATAGTTCCCAGTATTTATAGTAATTGCCTTTGCAGTCACTGACTCAAAATAAAGCATGATCTACTTCAGTAAATACTGAATGATAATCTAAATGAGAGATAAGATTTATATTTTGGATAGATTGAGCTCTTCTAAAATTCCCTTTAAAAAATTTTTAATACCCCATATTAGCAAAAATCTGAACAGTCTCATATAAAAGCCCAGCCCTTGAGCAGTGATCTTTTACAGCTGAGACAGGCCATCTTTGCAAAGCCAAGCTTGAGGCTGAAGCTCTGCAGAGCACTGCAGGATGGAACCAGTGGGGAGCATGGCTGTGGGAAATGGCACCCCAGGGAAAAAATGGTGATCTAGGAGAGATTTTGTCTTAGAATCATAGAACCACCTGGTTGGAAAAGACCTTTGAGATCATTGAGTCCAACCGTACCTGTCTGCTACTAAACCATAACTCTGAGCACCCCATCTAACCATCTTTTAAACACCTCCAAGGATGGTGACTCAACCACCTCCCTGGGCAGTCCATTCCATTGCCTGAGAACCCTGTCAGTGGAGAAATTTTTCCTCATATCCAATCTGTACCTCCCCTGGTGCAATTTGGGGCCATTTCCTCTCGTTCTATCACTTTTTACTTGGGAGAAAAGACACACACCCGCCTTGCTCCACCCTCCTTTCAGGTAGTTGTAGACAGTGAGGTCTCCCCTGTCTCCTCTTCTCTAAACAACCTCAGTTCCCTCAGCTGCTTCTCATAAGGCTTGTTCTCTAACCTCTTCACCATCTTTGTTGCCCTTCTCTGGACACGCTCCAGTGCCTCCATGTCCTTCCTGTAATGAGGGGCCCAAAACTGGACACAGTAGTCAAGGTGCGGCCTCACCAAAGCTGAATACAGGGGAAGATCACTTCCCTGGTCCTGCTGGCCACACTGTTTCTGATATAGGCCAGGATGCCATTGGCCTTCTTGGGCACCTGGGCACACTGCTGGCTCATGTTCAGCTGCTGTCAACCAACACCCCTAGGTGTTGGTTGACAGCAGCTGAATTGTTCACCCCCAGCAGAGAATATGACTGTCCAGGCTGGTGGCAGCCAGTTTCTCAAGCAGAATGCTGTGGGAAATGGTGTCAAAGGCTTTACTGAAGTCCAGGTACGCTACATTCACAGCTTTTCCCTCATCCACTAAGAAGGTAACCTTGTCATACAAGGAGATCCGGTTAGTCAGGCAGGACCTGCCTTTCACAAACCCATGTTGACTGGGCCTAATCACCTGGTTGACATGCATGTGCTGTGTGATAGCACTCAAGATGATCTGCTCCATCACCTTCCCTGGCACCGAGATCAGACTGACAGGCCTGTAGTTCCCTAGATCCTCCCTCTGGCCTTTCTTATAAGTGGGCATAACATTTGTCACCCTCTAGTCAAGTGGAACCTCCCCAGTCAGCCAGGACTGTTGGTAGATGATGGAAAGGGGTCTGGAGAGCACCTCTGCCAGCTCCCTCAATATCCTCAGGTGGACTCCATCTGGCCCCATAGACTTGTGCATGTCTAATTGGCTGAGCCGGGCTCCTCCTGGATCATGGGAGCTTTCTTCTGCTCCCCATCCCTGTCTTCTGGCTCAGGGGGTTGGGTACTCAGAGAGCAGCTGGCCTTACTATTAAAGACTGAGGCAAAGAAGGCATTAAGTAGCTCGGCCTCATCCTCATCCCTTGTCACTACTGTTCCCTCTGTATCCAGTAAAGGATGAAGATTCTCCTTGGCTTTCCTCTTCTTGTTAATATATTTATAGAAACATTTTTTTTATCCTTCACAGAGTTGGCCACATTAAGTTCTAGTTGGGCTTCAGCCCTTTTGATATTTTCTCTGCAAGACCTCACTTCATCCTTGTAGTCCTCCTGAGATGCCTGCCCCTACATCCAAAGCTCATAGACTCTCCTCTTTTTTTTGAGATCCACCCAAAGCTCTCAGCTCAGCCCAAGCCTGTTTTCTTCCCCACCTTGCTAGTGAAGAAAAAGTTTAGAAACAGAAAGCAAGGAGAAATGCACAGGGGGGACAGAGTTGTCACTCTCTAGCTTAGCTTCTGTTAAATTTTTCAGTCGCCCTTTATCACTTTTCTCTTACTTTTCTCACTTCTCCTAATCTTTCCTGTGACTACACTTTCT